>NW_007726885.1:225459-234692 GCF_000696425.1 Galeopterus variegatus
CTCAGAACCACACCACTGACCACCATTTTTAATCCATTCACTACTGCAGGGTCCTACAATCTAATCGCCTCTTCAAGGCTCCATCTTTCAATGACCATAATAGGATTTCCCACCCTCTTAACAGTCACAGTGGGGGCCAAGTTTCTAATACATAAAACCTGGGGACACGATTCAAACTTCAATGAGTTTTGGGGGGGACATAATTCAATCCATTATATCTACTGTTTTATCATCCCACCCACAGTTCACCATTTTGTTGCTAAACATATCTTGAGATAGACCTGATCCGTGCAAAAGCTCTGAGGTAATCATTATCAGGTTGGAACTTGGTTTCCAACCCTGGCCCAGCCGCCAATGTATATGTGACTTCACTGAGTATCTCTGGGCCACTGCAGATCCATCAGGCCCTCTCCCACTCTGTCCTGTTCTGTGGTGGTCAGGGCCAGAGAGAAAGAATCAGGAAGCTGAGGGCAGAGGAGGGTTACTGCTGCAAGAGATTAGCACCGGGCACTTCCTGCTTCAACCTGCCCTCATTGCTGCACAGGCGCCCCTGCTCAGCTCCTTCCTCTTTCATTTCCTTCACCACCACCTTGAGAGCCTCACAGTTCCCTCATGTCCCAGAGGTGCCCCCTTTCAAATGTCCAAACACCGATCACTTGATAACCTAAGAAGATCCAGTCACCTCCCCTGCTGGCTCCTTCCCTCAGGCCGAGGCTGGCCCTCCTGCACACCTGCCCCGCTTCCTCCCGCATCGCGCCTCTGCCTGGGCCAGCTCCTGCAGAGCGCAGTGGGCAAGGCGGCCCGGCTGGAGGGAAAGTGAGCAAGAGTGTGTCCTGGAGTCAGACGGCCTGGGCACAAGGCCAGGCTCTATCACCTCTCAGACGGTGGCCTTGTGCAGAGTCTCAGTTTCTTGTCATCATGGCTGTAAAGTGTTTAGTCATTATTAGTTCTCATTAATAATGGTTTCAAGAGAACAGAAGTTATCTTCCTGTCTTCATCATCCTTTTCTTGCTTTGCTCCCCGATTGAGGCTCCTGCACCCTGAACCCCCAGGCCTGTCCTCCCCATGACTCTACCAAAGCTTGTCTGTGGGTTCCCTCATCTCCCCTGCCCCCTGGAGCACTTACACCCTGCTGGGGTGTAACTACCTCCTGTGCTCGCCAGCCACCCAGGCTGAACTCTTCTGCCTTCTCCTCTCAGCCTCTCTCCAGGCAAGTATTTCTTGCTGCATCAGGACATCGCCACATCACAGAACATGTTAGAAGTAGCCCTTTCTCGTCTCATACAACCCTCCCTCCCCCAACCCATGTCCCAAGACCTCGTCAACAGCCACAGACTCTCAAGTCTCTCAGCTTTACAACCTGCGAGTCTACCTCACAGTAGCCATTGTCCCTGCCTCCCAGTCCCACCTGCTACCAAGTCCTGCCTGTTACTCCTCAGAAATAGTCCTTCTCCCTCCCCATCTTCAATGCCCATCTCCCACCTCCCAAAGCCACGGGACATGAATCTGGATTCCAGGTTCTGCCTAAATATCCCTGAGGAAGGAGTTTTCTAACCCCCTTCCCCACATTCACCTTCTCTCCTGTCTTTCTGGCTCCCCACTAACCCCTTACCCATTCCTGTGGCTGGGAGAGTTTTAAGATAGGAGGATCAGAGCTGATGATTTATGATTTTTGCACTTTTGTTATATATGCTACATTTCACTGACAAGTTTTACAGGAAGAAAAGAAGAAGCATCAGGAGTTTAAAAATATAATAATAAACCATTACATATCACTAGATGTAGAACAAGTTCCTCTTAAGTCAACCTGAGTCCAGGTGAAGTGCTCCTTCTGTGGGCCCCCATGGGCCCCTGTCCTACTCCAGCTTATGTGGCTCTCCCATGAGATGTGTCCTGTCCAATACTAGCCATTAACACAAGTGGCTATTTAAATTTAAATTAATTAAAATTAAACAAAATGAAACATTCAGTTCTTCAATTGCACTAGCCACACTTCAAGTGCTCAACAGCCACATGGGGCTAGAGGCAACTGTATTAGACAGCACAGATATTGAATATTTCCAGTGTTGCAGAAAGTTCTACTGGACAGTGCTGCACTTGTTTGCAAACTCAGGGAAGGCAGAGATGATGTCTTCCTGGTCTAGAACTGGATCCCTGGCACCCAGCCTGCTGTGAAGCCTAGCTCTGATGCAAAATATGAAGTGATTGAATGAATGCACACACTGCCACACACTACACATGGCCCAGTGATAGATCCAGTACCTACCTCCTACTTACTCCCCCTGCCTCCAGACCATGTGCCAAAGCTTGCCCTTAACCAAGCTTCGACTGGGGCCCTGACCCAGGACACATGGTCCCTTTCCTCCCCAAACCATCTCTGGTCTGTGATTGGCTCAGGGTCCAAAACATATCATGTGTGTGCACGCATGTGCATGTGTGTTCAGATCAGGAGTAGAGAAGTAATTGGCAGGGGTAAAGAGATGCCAGGGTTCCAGGTCTCCAGAAGCTTGAGTTCAGGCTTCTGGCAATGACTGCACCCAGACACCTGGGCTTTGGTTTGAATTCTGGTGTTGTGTTCCTCCCAGCTGTGTGACTGGGCAAGCTACTTAACCTCTGTGAACCCACTGCATGCACTGCTGCCTCATTGTAAAATACAGATAATAATACCTATTTTACATAGGTAGTGAGTGCATTAAACAAGATGCCTGGGACTCAATTGATACTCAATTATTGCTTGTTTCTTCCTATACATAGAGGGCAGTAAAATCTCTCCCTCGAACATCATTCAGATCGTGGCCCTCAGACACCGGCAGTGTTCCCACTTATCCCTCATAGGAGGCCAAGTATAACTCCTGACAGCTCCTTTTGCCTTCAAGCAAGAAGCTTGTCATCAGTTCCATTGCTCTTATCTCCAAAGGCACCTGGCTCAGTGTCTTTGCCAGCCAGGTAAGTCTGTTTGGCTTTACCTCCTCCACCTTCATGTCATATTACATGCCTGAAATGCCCTTCCTGCCCTCTCTTTCCAAAACCCAGGCCCTACCTTCTTAGATGCATTTTTTCATGAGACTCACTTCCTTTCTTAAGTCAGCTTGACTCAACCTTCCCAGTTTCAAGATTGCTAATCACTAAAAAATATTTCCTGCCTACCTCAGCCTTCCTCCACCCCCTTTCCTCCTCCTTTAGTGACTGTGATGTATGTCTGTACGTGGAAAATCTGCATGTGGGTGCATTTGTGTTCCCAGGTATCTGGTTGTACATGTGAGCATGTATAGAACAGGAATCAAGAGCCGGTAGTGACTAGCAAGAAAAAAAAAAGCTGGTGGTGAGGTGGGAAAGTTGGATCAGACCAGACATGGGTCCCCTACTACATGGGTGGCCCTAAACGAGTTACTTAATCTTTCTGAGCCTCAGTTTCCCCGCATGTTTGTCATGAATATTATAAGAAATAATAATTATTATTATTGTTGCTGCTTTTACTATTTACTGAGACTTTAGTGAGTGCAGACACTGTTCTAAGCACTTTACATAGGTTCTTTTATTTAATCTTAACTTCAACCCTAACAGTTAGGTAATATTATTTTTCCTATGTTACTATTGAAGAAACAGAGACACAAAGGAAAGTCAACACAGAGGCTGAGTAACTTGCCCAGGTCACACAATCTGTAAGCGGCAAAGTTAGGATTTGTACCCAGGCAGTCGGGCTCCTGAGTCCATGTTCCTAACCACTCAGCTTACAGCCTCCCACATGTGATCCTGTGTGTGTGCACACATCTTGAAAATGCACAGCTCCCATCATGGTGCCAAACACAAAGATAACCAATAAGTGGGGAACTCTTTCCTCACTGGGACTGCAAATACACATGGCCAAGAAAAGCGTCTCTTTTCCTCTGTAACTTGTTACAGGATCTAGGAATGAACAGAGTATTTAGTGAGCACTTTACACATATTTCCAGGGCCCAAGAGAGGTGTGAAAAATATATAAAAATTTAAAACCATACTTTCTTACCCAGGTTTGAGTTATGAACATACAGGTCACAAGGACTATACCTACTATTCCCAAAGACATCACACGCATGTGCGCGCGCGCGCGCGCACACACACACACACACACACACACACTGTCTCTCTCTCTTTCTCTCACTGGCCTTCCTGATCTAGTCCAGCCCACCATCCCTGAATGCCAACAACACTCACAGTTAGACCCAGCCTAGCCAGCGCTCACTATGTGGTTTGTCCATTCATTCAAATTATGACTGAATAACTGCTAGGAACTAGGGCCAGGTATTGGATAGACAAGACTGAAAAAATGTGGCTCTTGTCCTCCAGGAACTTTCGATCTGATAGGAGACACTGGCACACAAACCAAGACTTACTGTAGGTACAGGAAAGAAATAGTATCTTTGACAGCACATACGAAGGCCTATCAAATCAGACTGAGGCATTCTGGAGAAATTTCCTAACGATGACGCTAGAGTTAAATCTTCTTTTTGGGGGGGAAGGGGAGAGGGCCGCTTGGTATGGGGATCCGAACCCTTGGTGGTGAGGTGGGAAAGCTGGATCAGACCAGACATGGGTCTATCAGTGTTACAACACTGTGCTCTAACCAACTGACCTAACCACCTAACCAGACAGCCCACACACACCCCCTTTTTTTTGAGTTAAATCTCAAAGGATGAACAAGAGTTATTACTGCAAAGGAGGGGTATGGAGGAAGGAGAGTCAAGAGGCCAACATGTTTAGTAAACTGCAAGAAGTACTATAGGCTGGATGATGTTTTAACAGGGTCAGGCAAAAAACAAAGCCAGAGGGTGGCAAGGCCTAAGTACCAAAAGGCCTGATGTGCTAAGCTAAGAAATTCAACTCTGTTCTGAAAAGCTGTCAGTAACCACTGAGGGCTTTTATGTAGAGATGTGATATTGAATCTGTATGAGTATGTTAGAAAGATTGATCCAGCAACACAGGGGATCTATATTGATCCCCAATAATAGAGGGGACAGATGGAGATGGAGAACAACAAAAAGACTTTCAACGATCTTGAGAAGAAATGAGGAGCTTGAATTCTTAGTGGCAGAGGGAATGGAGAGAGTATTTAAGAGAGATTAAGAAGTGGGGAGGGAATAGTGCCATTCACTACAACAGGAAACACAAAAGCCAACGTTTAGATGGCAAAGATGGGAAATAATGGTATCTTTTGCTTTTGAAGTTTGAGGTGTCTCTGGGACACCAGGTGATACCCAATAGGCTTTTAAATATTTGTATGCATATATATACACATATTTATTATTATTAAAGCTTGTGAGACATCTGAGCTGAGATATAAATTTGGGTGTCATCAGCTTACAGGTAGTAATTAAAACCATGAGTGCAGATGAAGTCACCCAGAGAAAGTGTGGAGCCAGAAAATTTGTGGGCCAAGGACAGAGAGCTCTGGGGAGCTCCAACTCCAAGCAGTTGAAAGCTTGGATTTGTTAACGTTCTCCCAGGAACAGTGTGCGTTGTAAAGGGCCCTGGGGATCACCAACATTTAGGGAAGGAGGTGAACAGATGAGAAGAGAGAAGCAAAGGTGCAGGAGGAGAAGCCGGGATGGGGCTCTCTAGCATAAAGAAGTCATCAGTAGCGTCAAATGCTGCAGAGGTTAGGGAAGATAAGGACAGGAGATTCCATCAGTTATATTTGACAACTAGGAAGTAGCCGGTGAGGTCAGAGTCAGGTCAGTGGAGCAGTGAGTGTGTGAGTTTCCGAGTGTTGGAGAAACCTCTTCGATAGATTGCAGTTTGACTAGCTAACTGGAATAGGAACCACAACCCACGTCACACGAATGCCACAGCCGCGCACGCGCACTCGCACACTCCAGAAGGCTACAGGGACTTTGCGTTTCCGGACATCGCGCAAGGAAGCGGCCCCGCGCAAGCGCCTCCCGAGGCGACCTACTCCGCCACGGGCCCCTCCCAGGCCTGCAGAGGGCGCTGCGCTTCGGTGAGTCGGAGCGTGGAGCCACTCTAGCCAGCGCCCGGGCTCGGTGGCGGGCGCCGCAACTCCGCGTCCCGCGCGCCTCCTCCCAGCGCAGGTGGGTCCGCCCCCCGGGGGCGGGGGGGCCCGGGAGCCGGGCGGCGGGGGGGGGGCGCGGGGCTGCGGGGAGTCGGGGCGGGGAGCCACTCTAGCCAGCGCCCGGGCTCGGTGGCGGGCGCCGCAACTCCGCGTCCCGCGCGCCTCCTCCCAGCGCAGGTGGGTCCGCCCGCCGGGGGCGGGGGTGCCTGGGAGCCGTGCGGCGGGAGGGTAGCGGTAGCCTCCCGGGCGCTGAGTGGTCCCCATCGCCCAAGTGCCCTGGCTCGGGTTCCAGCCCCGGCGGATCGGGGTATAGGAAGGGCTGCAAGGGTGAAAATCCCAGTACGGGTGGGCGCCTCTTCCTGGAATCGCAGTGTCTGTCTCAGGACCGCTGTACACCCCGGGGGTCTTCGCCCGGCCCGGGCTCGGCTTCCCGGGGACAGCTGGGGGCGGGGCTAGTAGGGGCGAGGCTCCGTGATTGATATGTCTCTTTTCAGAGTTTAGAGGCTACCACTGGACCCCTCCCCTGTCCTGAACCCTGAGCCAGCACCATGGTGAGAACCATGACCCCAGCCCTTGACCTCCTCGTGCCCACACCCTTGCCCCGCGTGGCCGTTCTTGGGTTGTCCCGTGCGGACCTGGGGCTCCGCAATGGGAGGTTCTGCCGGTCTGCCCCTGCAAGGCAACCTGCACTCTTCTAACCCGCTCATCCCTGTAGCACGGGCGCCTGAAGGTGAAGACGTCTGAAGAGCAGGCGGAGGCCAAAAGGCTAGAGCGGGAGCAAAAACTGAAGCTCTATCAGTCAGCCACCCGGGCTGTCTTCCAGAAGGTGGGGCCCTCAGAAGTACCCCCAGCGCAAGGGGCCCCCATAGTACACCACAGAGGGCAAAAACTGGGCCCTACAGTTAGAGTGTCTGGATCAAATCTGGGTTCTGTCACTTACTAGCTGCGTGACCTTGAGCAAGTTACTGAATTTCTTTGGGCCTCAGTTTGCTCATCTGTAAAATGGGGCTAATAATTACACTTACTGCAAAAGGCTGTTGTGAAGATTAAATGAGAGAATACCTGTAAAGCCATAAAGTGCTTTTCATAGTATCTGTCATACAGTATGGGATTCATAGAATATTGGGTAGCTCTAAATTTATGTTATTTAGCTCTGTGGTAGGAGAATGGTATGATCTCTGACCCTGCTACCTGTCTTCTCAGCGCCAGGCTGGTGAGCTGGATGAGTCAGTGCTGGAACTGACAAGCCAGATTCTGGGAGCCAACCCTGATTTTGCCACTCTCTGGAACTGCCGACGAGAGGTGCTCCAGCAGCTGGAGGCCCAGAAGTGCGTATGGATTCAGGGTTCCAGGAAGACCACCCTGGCCTTTCCTCTGCCCTGCCTGGGTCCAGGGGTAGAGGCAGCAAGAGACATAGAGGGCAGTGGAGAGCTGAGTGCAGAAAATTAGTGGTGAGCTGGGGTTGGGTGTTAAAGGGCCCTGACCCCTCTTCCTCCCTGGGTGCAGGTCCCCCGAGGAGTTGGCCACTCTGGTGAAAGCAGAACTGGGCTTCCTGGAGAGCTGCCTGCGGGTGAACCCCAAGTCCTATGGTACTTGGCACCACCGCTGCTGGCTGCTGGGCCGCCTACCTGAGCCCAATTGGGCCCGGGAGCTGGAGCTGTGTGCCCGCTTCCTTGAAGTTGATGAGCGGAACTGTACGTGCCTGCAGATTCTGTCCGTACAGCCTTCACCTGCCCCACGTCCTGGTAGTAGGGCCTCAGTAGGTCCCAGAGTGGGGAGGGATGTCAAGGATGGGCCCACTGAGCTGGTGTCAAAAGGGATGGCAGAACCAAATGCATCCTCTGTGGAGTGCATCAAGGTGTCTCTAGGGGGTTGCTGAGAGAACTCTGGGGGGTACCAGCCAGGCAGCTCCTCTTGCCCTGCTTCTGAGATTTGCTGTCACCCCTCTCCAGTTCACTGCTGGGACTACCGGCGGTTTGTGGCTGCACAGGCAGCTGTGCCCCCTGCAGAGGAGCTAGCCTTCACTGATAGCCTCATCACCCGAAACTTCTCCAATTACTCCTCCTGGCATTACCGCTCCTGCCTCTTGCCCCAGCTGCACCCCCAGCCAGACTCTGGACCAAGGGGACGCCTCCCTGAGGATGTGCTGCTCAAAGGTAAGCAGGGTCAGGAGGTGTTGGGGAGGGTTCTGCAGCACCACTCTTCCAGCTCTGATGCCTGGCCACGTTCGTGACCCTGTCACTCAGGTTTATTGAGCACCTACTTCGTGCCTGGTTCTGGGGGTACATAAGACTTGGTCCCTGGCTGCAAAGAGCTTAAGTATCTTGTGGGGAAGATAAAACTGACACATGCAGCCCCTGTGTTAGGCCACCATATAAGTGACACTGAGGACTGGAGGTACTCCAAGAAGAGGGTGGAGTGTTGGGGTGGCCAGGAGTCCGCCAGCTTCCTGACCACAGCCCCATGCCTCCCTGGCCCCGCAGAGCTGGAGCTGGTGCAGAATGCCTTCTTCACCGACCCCAATGATCAGAGTGCCTGGTTCTACCACCGCTGGCTCCTGGGCCGAGGTGAGCAATGGGGAAAGAGGCTGGGTGTTGGGGACTAGGAAGGAATAGAAGAAGATTTAAGGGGACCTGTGGCTGTGTCTTCCCACAGCTGACCCCCAGGATGCTCTGCACTGCCTGCATGTGAGCCGGGATGAGGCCTGTCTGACTGTCTCCTTCTCTCGGCCCCTCCTCGTGAGTCATCAGCTTTTGCTCTAGAGCACCATGGGACTGTGGGACTGGTACTGTTTGGATGATGGTCTCTATTTGTCCCCTGTGCCAGGTGGGCTCCAGGACAGAGACCTTGCTACTCATGGTTGATGAGTCACCTCTGATTGTGGAGTGGAGGACCCCAGATGGCAGGCACCAGCCCAGCCACATCTGGGTATCCCAGGTCTGGTGGGGCAGAAATGGGGACCTGAGGTAGGGCTGGTGGGGGCAGTCAGAAAAGTGGTGAGGCCGGGGCTTTTCCTTGACCCAATGCTCCCAGCTCTGTGACCTGCCCACCAGCTTCCTCAACGACCAGTTGCCCCAACATACATTTCGTGTCATTTGGACAGCAGGCAATGCCCAGAAGGAGTGTGTGATTTTCAAAGGTGATGTAACCTGCAGCCTCTACCCCTTTCAGCAGCTCCCCATTC
>NW_007726885.1:235094-246210 GCF_000696425.1 Galeopterus variegatus
GGCTTTTCCTTGACCCAATGCTCCCAGCTCTGTGACCTGCCCACCACCTTCCTCAACGACCAGTTGCCCCAACATACATTTCGTGTCATTTGGACAGCAGGCAATGCCCAGAAGGAGTGTGTGATTTTCAAAGGTGATGTAACCTGCAGCCTCTACCCCTTTCAGCAGCTCCCCATTCCTCTCCTTTCCTGGGTGTCCCCTCCTACCATCTACTCTTTCCCTCAGACTGCCAGGAGGGCTGGTGCCGGGACTCGGCCACGGATGAGCAGCTGTTCAGGTGACAGCAGGGAAGCACACGGACAAGGAGAGGGGCCTAGACTCTGAGCATCAGGCAACAGGGACAGGAGGCTTGGGCCATGGGGATATGGTCTCAGAGTGGATACTGGGGACAACCAGTACCACAGGCTGTGGGCATCATCCCCTCCCCACCCTGCCCACTCTCAGGTGTGAGCTGTCACTGGAGAAGTCCACAGTGTTACAGTCTGAGCTCAAATCCTGTAAGGAGCTGCAGGAGCTGGAACCTGAGAATAAATGTAAGCCCCCACTCCCTGAGATCCTGCTTCCCAGAGCTCCTCTGAGGAGACCCCTTTCCAGGGTGACCCTTCAGGAAAGCAGGAAGGGTCTCAAGAGGATGGGAGCAGAGGAGGATCCCGGAGAAAGCCTCCTATTCCTCGCCCTCTCTTCAGGGTGCCTGCTCACTATCATCCTGCTGATGCGGGCACTGGACCCCCTACTGTATGAGAAGGAGACCCTGCAGTACTTTGAGACCCTCAAGGCAAGTCAGGCCTGCAGGAGTAGGCGGGGGGCAGTCCAGTGCACAGGAGGAACACAGCTGACATACTTACCCTGCCCGCCCCATCCTCGCCAGGCTGTGGACCCAATGCGGGCGGCGTACCTGGATGACCTGCGCAGCAAGTTCTTGCTGGAGAACAGCGTGCTCAGGATGGAGTATGCCGAGGTGCGCGTGCTGCACCTGGCTCACAAGGTACGGCTGCCATGTACGCCTTCCCTGCGCCCCGCTGCTGGCTGGCCTCGCTGCACCCCTGGCTTTGCCCGCAGTCTCAGGTGCCTTCCTGGGCATTTCCTCCCAATCATGGTTGAATCCAACATCTTTTTCCAGCCTACTCCTCGTCCAGACCTTGCTTTCTGTCACTTGGCCCATCATTCCCCTTGTCACCCATTTTCAAATCCTGAGTCAACAGAGCTTCCTTGTGGGGCCGGCCCAGTGGCGCACTCGGTAGAGTGCAGCGCTTGGGAGTGCGGTGGCGCTCCCGCCGAGGGTTCGGATCCCATATAGAGACTGGTCCGCTCACTGGTTGAGCGCGGTGCGGACGCGACACCGAGGGTTGCGATCCTGTTACCGGTCACGAAAAAAGACAAAAAGGAAAAAAAGAAAAACAGAGCTTCCTTGTGCCGCCCCTTCCACGGGTGGTCACATCTTTATTCTTCCTTCAGAGTGACCCCTCGCCCACCCTCCTGTCAACTTCCATTCTTCTCACCCTGGAGTAGGCCCCAGCACCTAAAGTCTATAGAACCTGAATTCCAGAGAATTCAGACAAGCTTACTGGGGTCCACTTTTCCTCTGTTTTTATCCCTCTCGGTCAGTCTTCCCAACACACCAGCTTTGTCACATCATGGCAGCCCACCCCTAAACTCCCTAGGCCCGCTCCTGCCAGTGTCTTTGTCCACCCTGCACCCTATCAGCTGCCTCCTCCCCATCCACTCCTACTGGCCATCGCCCCCAGCACTCGTGTCTGTCCCATGTCCTTGACCTGTCCCATGCAATGCCGCGGGCTGTTGGGTGATCTTCCCACCAGCTCTCATGCTGTCCTCAGCTGGGGTCCCCAAGGGCCTGTGTGGGGCAGCGAGGGCAGGTGCCTAATAACCCGTGGCTGAATTCCCCCTACCCCTGCCCCTTCAGGATCTGACGGTGCTCTGCCATCTGGAACAGCTGCTCTTGGTCACCCATCTTGACCTGTCGCACAATCATCTCCGAGCCCTGCCCCCTGCCTTGGCTGCCCTGCGCTGCCTTGAGGTAAAGCATTTATTCCTCCATCGCTGTCCTGGGTGGTCCTTTTCCACTTCCTCCACCTCAGAAGTCCACCCATCCATAAAGAGATGTCCAGGACCTCCCTGCCCCTGCAGGTGACCACCTGCTTTCCCCTCCACCACCCAGCCTGACTCAGGAGCCCTGTGCACTGTAAGCTGATCATCTTAGGTGCCTCTGTTGCTTGTACTAGTCCCAGGCTGACAGCTGCTTGTACCTGCCTTGTACCTCCCTGCCCTCCCTGCCCCCCAGGTGCTTCAGGCCAGCGACAATGTCATAGAGTCTCTGGACGGAGTCACTAATCTGCCCCGGCTGCAGGAATTGTCACTGTCCAACAACTGTATCCTTCTTCTAGGTGCGTTTCAGACAGCGGATAGGGTGAAGTACCACACTGGGGAGGGACAGACAGCAAGCAAAGTGGGTGCTGCCCTGAGGTGGGGGGCAGAGAAGGACTGTGGCAGTGTGAGCCGAAGGGAGATGATAGCCTGGGGCTGTACGGGGCTATCATTGACTTATGCTGGTGGAGATTTGTAGAGTGTGAGTGACTTCCTCAAGCCAAAGTTCACAAACAGGCAGCCTACAAATGTTCTTGCAGACCATTTTTAAAAATAAGGAAGTTTCATATTTTAAAAAATCTAGAACTCTAATTCCTCTTTTAAAAATGAGATGTCAAAGTGACCTTTCACCTGTGTTTCCACTTGGCTGCCCTTGGTTGTTGCTGAATAGTAGGTGCCTCTTTGGACCAGGCCAGGTTTTCACTTGGCCACAATCCCAATCCCCATCAATCCTTCTGATACCACACCTAGCCTGCTTCATGGACTTCCTGCCTGGCTCCTGTGGGTAGGTGTTTGCAGTCCCTGCCAAGAGCCCTACTCCTTGCAGGGAAACACACGAGATGCCTCTCAAACAGACTTCCAGGCAGCAGTCCCCAGCTCTCGAGGGTGCACAGGAGCAGATGCATCAGGGTGAACCTGCCGAGCTTTCCTTGACTCCTGCCCAAGGCCTCCAGCAGCCTGCAGCACTCCAGCCTCTTGCCTCTTGCCCCCGGCTGCTCCACCTCAACCTGCAGGGTAACCCGCTATGCCAAGCAGTGGGCATCTTGGAGCACCTGGCCCAACTGCTGCCTTCAGTTAGCAGCATCCTCACCTAAGGGGCCCTGCCCCCACCCTTGCCCTTTAACTTATTGGGACTGAATAAAGAATGGAGAGGCTCCCGTAGGCTGTCGAGCTGCTGTCGCCACCCTAGATCCTACTGCCATGTATCTTGAGAAGAGAAAGGGAAGAGGCTTGGGATGCAGCAGCCCCCCTCTCTGCTTTCATTGATTGCTCTCCGCTCTGCTGTTCTTTATTATGGGGAGCCAAACCTCAACGTGTGGGGTAGAATTCAGGCCTAGGGCTGGATTTGGGTTTACCTTCTGGTTTGAGGCTGATGCTGAGACTGGGGCTGGGGCCAAGTTCCAGGCTGGGATAGGAATTGGGATCAGGTTCTAGTCTGGGCTGAGCTGCAAAGCAACTGTGTCTCCAGATGGAAGGGATCATAAAAATTTCTACCATGACCCCTGCCACTTCCAGATGTCCTCCTGCCTTGGACCTCATTCACCACAGCTGAGAAAGCTCAGGTGCTCCACGTTCCCAGCAGGAGTGGGCCTTGCTCTACCTGTTAAACAACAGTGTCCTCGTGAATAGCATTCTGCAGTTGAAGAGCCCTTGAAAATACTTGATCCCATTTGATCCTGCCAGGCTCTCCGGGGTGAGATAGTTAGGCCCATTGTACTGATGAGGAAACTGCTGTTAAGACTTGCCCAATTTGCTGAGCGTGTAAGTGCTGGAGCTGAAGTCATCTCTACACCTTGGTCTAGGATTCTAGACTCATGTTCTTGCTTCTGTATTGATATGAAATGGTTGGGCAGAGGCCTGGTCTCAGCTCCCTGAGGTGCTGAGCTGGGTATCTGCTCCCACGGTTTAAACACACACACACACACACCTCTCTTGTCCTACACACACACACACACACACACACACACACCTCTCTTGTCCTACACACACACACACACAAACCTCTCGTCCTACACACACACACACAGACACACACACACACCCCTTGTCCTGACTTTGAAAGCCCGAGGCACCAGGCCTAACACACACACACACACACCTCTCTTGTCCTACACACACACACACACACACACACACCTCTCGTCTTACACACACACACACACACACCTCTCTTGTCCTACACACACACACACACAAACCTCTCGTCCTACACACACAGACACACACACACACCCCTTGTCCTGACTTTGAAAGCCCGAGGCACCAGGCCTCCTGGAGGAAGGAAAGGGGAGTGGCTCAGGGGTGAGGGCACTGAGTCAAACCTTGCTGGGTGGGAAAAAGAAAGATTGATTAAAACAGGAAGAAGTGAGCATGACAAAGGCTTTTTCTGGTTCTGCCTGGGCCCACATGTACTCACACATCCAGACACTCAGGGCCCTGCCCCTTCCTGTATCCAAGGTGACGTGCAAACACCTAGCACCTCAATGGAGCCCTTTGGCTGACCTGTTCACACCTGCCTGGAATTTTGATCTCCACTGGTGTGTCTACTGAGGGTGTTGGAGGTGGGGCAGACCCCACAGCCCCGCAGGTTCCTGGCCTTGGAACTGATGAGAGTAGGTCAGTGTGGGTGTGGAGGACTCCCTACCAGGTCCTAGGGCCTCACTGTCCCCACTTTCCGGGGTGCCTCACTTCCTGATGCATCTCCATACAGCCTCTCCTGTGGTCTGCTTCCTTGTATCTTCTTGCCAACCCTGTTTTCACTGTCTTCTGTTTGATGGCCCATGGGCAGTGCTGGGATACCAGTGGGATGGAAGAAAGAGGCCCCTGGCTGATGGGCCCAAGAACAGAACCCAAGGAGCACCACCCTGAAAACAGCTGCCTCCTCTCTGCCTTGGAGTTGTCTTGGTGGCAGTGGTGTCCCTGGTATTTCTCCCAGCACCAGGGGTGGAGTTAAGATGTACATAGGGCAGGTGCCCGGAGCCGGTTAGTCTGGATTCCCAGGAAGAATTCCAGATTGGAGATGAGGGGGAATCCCTGACTCCAACTGACCAGACACTTCTTTCAGTGAGAGAAGGGGATACTCTGCAACTTAGGAAGGCGGCTTCAGTTTCCATCCAAGCCTGAGTGCAAAAGCCTAAGCCTCCCCCAACCCCAGGTTGTGGGGAGAAAATAAGAGATTGCTTCTACCCTGACCCCCCTAATCCCAAACATGGGAGACACAAGAAGTTGGGGGCAGCTTACTCATGCCAGGGACTGTGGAGCAGCTGGAGGAAGGAGGGACAGATGGGTAGGGGGTCAGAAGATCTGGCAGAGCCAGCAGGTCAAGGGCTAGCCAGTGGAGCCAGACTGAGGACCTGGTTGCTGATGTCACCAGTCTACACCTTGGGATCTCGGGACCTCCCTGGACAGGATGAGTTCCAGGACCGGGCCCATGGGCCAGTTTCACAGGGCAGAGCCTGGCCTGGGCTGCAGGAGCCTGGGAGAGCAGAGGTAGGTCCTGAGCTTGAGAACAGAAGGTCTGCCAAACGGGTGTGGGTAGAAGGGGCTGCCTGCCCCATTGCCCCTGGTGCTTCTCCGTCAGGGAGAAGGGGCCCCTCCACATGTCCAGGCTGGCAGGCATCATCCTGGTGTGGGGTCCATCATACCTATAGGTTTCACCAAAGCCTTCCATTTTTACCCCTTCAGCCCTGACAGACTCCGACCCTGCCTCCGCCTGAGCATCATCCTGGTTCCTCGAAAGGAGAAAGGGGGTGGGGCCGGTCATTTCCCGCCCCTACCTCCGGAGCAGCCCTCAGAGGCCTGGCTGGTTCCCCCAGGGGATGGAGCAACCAGCTTCCCCTTCTTCCCAGCAGCTCGGCCCCGCCCTCCGCCCCCCCATAAAGCACTCACCCAGCCCGCCCCACCCCTCACCTTCCACTTGTGCGGCGGCGTCCAGCCTGTCCGTCCCGTCCCATCATCAGTCTCGACCCGGCCCGGGACTCAGCACTGCCAGGTGAGAGGCTCCGACGGGCACCGTGGAGCCGTCTGCGGCCCGCGCCGAGGTCCGCCCCAGCGAGGTGGGAGGCATGCCAGCCCATACCTGCCAGCCCCAGCCGGGCTGCCCACCCCACAGCCCCCACTCCGCTTTCCCTGGAAGGAGCTCGGGTTCCAGGCACCTGCCACACACACACATCCCTCGGCAGCCCAACGTGCAGTTTGCGCCACCGAGGTGGGGAATGCCAAGGACCCCAGGCCCCCGACACCACCCACCTGTCTTGTGGGGAGCATTGAATGGGGGGTTGTCTGTTAAGAAAGGGTCGTAGAGGCTGCTGGACCTCGAGACTAAAGATCTGGCAGGTGGAGGGAGGCTCTGGTCTGTGCAGCTGGGTCTTGAGACTGTGACAAATGTCCACACAGGAAACTATATGCATTTCATGGGATTGGTTCTTGAGTGGATTTCTCTATTAGGCGTCTGATTTTTGGATGTGGTTCGGTAGGTGTCTGTGGGGGGGGGGGAGCTTTTCTCTTCAGTGTAGGAAGCTTTCTCTGGGTGAATCTGAAGGGAGTCTTTGGGGAGGGCTTCTGGATGTGTCTGGGGGAATCTCTGGGTCAAGGTCAGATTGTCATCTGGCCGGGACTGAAGCAGCTCTGAATGCAGGGTTTCTGGGTGGGCTGGCTGAGGTGTTTTGGGTAAAGGACCCTCCCCTGCCTCTTCCTCGCAGGCAGGATGGACGGTCCTCGTTCAGACATGGGCCGCTGGGGCGGGAACCCCTTGCAGCCCCCTGCCACACCTTCACCAGAGCCAGAGCCAGAGCCAGACAGACGTTCTCGCAGAGGAGGCTGTTCCTTCTGGGCTCGCTGCTGTGGCTGCTGCTCACGCCGTGGGGCTGATGATGACTGGGGGCCTGAACCCTCTGGCTCCAGGGGCCGAGGGTCCAATCGAAGACCTGACTCCAGGGGCTCAGACTCCCGCCGGCCTGACTCCCGGGGCTCAGACTCCCGCCGTCCTGGCTCCCGGGGCAGTGGTGTAAATGCAGCTGGAGATGGCACCATCCGAGGTGAGGCTGGGCTGTCCACCTTAGTTGATAGCTGGAAGGCCTTAGTGGGACCTGAGACTCATGCTGGCATCTCTGGGGGGCTGGGATCCCATGGGGGCTTGGCTGACCTAGAGCTGTGGCCTTGCAGAGGGCATGCTGGTGGTAACTGGGGTGGACTTGATGAGCTCGCGCTCAGACCAGAACCGCCAGGAGCACCACACAGACGAGTTTGAGTACGATGAGCTGATTGTGCGCCGAGGGCAGCCTTTCTGCATGGTCCTCCTCCTGTCCCGGCCCTACGAATCCTCCGATCGCATTACTCTGGAGCTGCTCATCGGTCAGTGGGGCCTGGAGTGGGAGGATGAAGGCCCTAGATTTGGGAGTAGGGGCTGGCATTAGGGTCAGAGAGATCTTTAGGCCCCTCCCCTGCCCCACTTCTCACCTCTGCCAGATAAGGCAGGTGCTGGTGCATGAGTGTGCCCCTGGGGGTGAGTCTCAGGAAGGTGTTGGTGTTGCGGTTCTCCCCAAGCTGGCCCTTCTCGAGCCCGCAGGGGCATCTGTCTCAGGTACTTCCTCCTCGCAGCCTGCCTGTGTTGCCTTCAGCTTTGAAGCCTCCCCATGTCCTTCCTTCTGGGTCTGCTCTCTTTCCCCGGGGTGTGGCTAGTTCTCTCTCTCTGTCCAACTCTGTTTCTCTCTGTCTCTGTATCTCTGTCCCCATGGCCCAGGGCAGGTGCCTCCCGCACTGCGTTGCTAGCTGGCCGTTGCCTGCCCAGGCTGGTGATTATGCTGCTGCCGGGGGCGGGCGACTCCTCCTACCCTTTGATTAGGGCCTAACCTTGCCCACCCCAGCCTCTAATTTCCCAGGTACCCCCACCATCTCCACCAGGGGTGCCCCGGCCTCTGGAAGCTGTAGCCCCGGGGAGCAGGCAGGGTTGGCCTTTGGGATCTGGACTGCCCTTTCATATGGAACAGAGGGCCCTGCACCCAGCCAGGATGACTCTGCTCCTCCAGCCCAGGCACTGGGACAGTCAAGCAGGCAGAGGGTGACAATGGCCCTGGCCTCTCCTCCCTATGTCTGAGTTCAGTGTCAGGGGAACAGGTTTGGGATGTCGGACTGGGGCCCTGCCCTGACACGCGGGCAAGCATCGGGCGGGGACAGAGCTGCTCTCTGAGGGAGACTGTCACAGACTAAGGCAATGGCCCAACTCAGGGACACACACACCAGCTCATACACACTTTGGGTGGGGCTGGGAGAAGTCCACGGCCCCATTCCTTCTCCTTAGGGAGGCCTCGCCAGCTCACTGCCACTTTCCCCACTCTAGGTAACAACCCTGAGGTGGGCAAGGGCACCCACGTGATCATCCCAGTGGGCAAGGGGGGAAGTGGGGGCTGGAAGGCCCAGGTGACCAAGGCCAATGGAAACAATCTGAACTTGCGGGTCCACACCTCCCCCAATGCCATCATCGGCAAGTTTCAATTCACGGTCCGCACACACTCCGAGGCTGGAGAGTTCCAGTTGCCCTTTGACCCCCACAACGAGATCTACATCCTCTTCAACCCCTGGTGCCCAGGTGAGCCAGCTGGGGTCAGGAGCAGAGGCTGGGTGGGAGAGAAGGGCAGGTCAGGGCTGGGTGTCTGGGTGCCTGGTTCTAGGAGAAGCCAGCCTCCCATTGTCCAGGTGAGGGTAGCTTGGCCCAGTGTAGGCAGGTGACCAGTCCGAGGTCACGAAGCCAGCCTCACCTCTCCTGGTGAAGGGCCCTGGCCACAGCCCGCCTTGTGCCACCATCTCTGTCATGCCCCCTCCATCCTTCCTGAGAGCAATCCTGTCAGACTAGAGGCATCCCCTTGTTCTCCTCTCTGGTCATGAATCCTGCAGAACTGGCCAAGGGGCAGGTGGGACCCAGGGAAAGAGCTGGAGGGACCTAGGTATGTGTCTTCTGGGGACACAGAGGACACTGTGTATGTGGACCATGAGGACTGGCGGCAGGAGTATGTGCTTAATGAGTCTGGCAGAATTTACTACGGGACCGAAGCACAGATTGGCGAGAGGACCTGGAACTATGGCCAGGTATGGCTGGCCAGGATCACGTGGGCTCAGGGGAGCGGGGATGGAGGGGAGCGGGCTGGGGGGGAGGAGCGGAGTGAGGGGAGGAGCAGGATGCTGTCCCAGGGCTGGAGCTCAGCCACAGCAGGCCGCAGTCATCCCTGCCCCCTTCCTCCCAGTTTGACCATGGGGTGCTGGATGCTTGCCTATACGTCCTGGACCGGCGGGGGATGCCGTACGGAGGCCGTGGGGACCCAGTCAGTGTCTCCCGGGTCATCTCTGCCATGGTATGCATCCTCATCACGTGTCTGTGAGCCTTACTGTGTGCCTGTCTGCTGCTTCCCCGGCCCTCATCCCAGTCCTGCCCTCTCTGGATTCCTGTCGGACCCCCAAGATTCCTCCCATTCTTATCCTTGCAAAGGGTATTGCAGGAAGGGGTCCCACTCCTCCTCTTCTCTCCCTTGCCTGCCCCCCACCCCACCCCACTCTTTCTGGCTCCTGTCCCAGCGCCTGTGGAATGTAGGGCTAAACCCAAAGGAAGGGGTCCCACTCCTCCTCTTCTCTCCCTTGCCTGCCCCTCACCCCACCCCACTCTTTCTGG
Source organism: Galeopterus variegatus (assembly GCF_000696425.1). Classification (NCBI taxonomy): domain Eukaryota; kingdom Metazoa; phylum Chordata; class Mammalia; order Dermoptera; family Cynocephalidae; genus Galeopterus; species Galeopterus variegatus. The sequence goes on from NW_007726885.1 coordinate 244,858, forward strand.
CTCCTGTCCCAGCGCCTGTGGAATGTAGGGCTAAACCCAAAACTTGGCACACCCAGGGTTCACATTCCTGTGCCAGAGAAGAGATGGGAGGGGGCAGATTGTTCAGGGGAGGGGTGGGTAGGGTTCAGGCTGATGTCTACATCCTGAGGTATTTACGGGTGAGGGGTGGTTGTAGGGTCAGAGGCTGGACAGGGGACCCCACGGCATGTACTGAGACCCTCCCCAACTCGGACTCACCCCATCCTGGGCAGGTGAACTCCCTGGATGACAATGGAGTCCTGATTGGGAACTGGTCTGGCGATTACTCCCGAGGCACCAACCCGTCAGCGTGGGTGGGCAGCGTGGAGATCCTGCTGAGCTACCTACACACTGGCTATTCTGTCCCCTATGGCCAGTGCTGGGTCTTTGCTGGTGTGACCACCACAGGTAGTGGAGGGCCTGGGCCCTACAAGGAGGGAGGGAAGCCAGGTTCCACCCTCACCCAGCCTGGCCCAGCTGTGGCTACAGTGCAGTGTAAAGGCAGGGGTGGGTGGTAGGCTGGCCTTAATTATCATTAATTAATGTTAACAACAGAGAGAAGCCTAAGGGAGAGGAGGGAGAAGGGACAGGCAGGGACTGAGCCAGGCAAGTGGCCTGGCTTCCCCTAACCTCAAGTACTCCATGGTCCAAAGGCCTCCTGACCCTACTGACCCCTGACTCTGGTAGTCCATGCCCAGCTTTGCAATCCCAGTTGCCCTTTCCCTCTTGAAATTCCTGACCTGGTGCCTTACCTGCCCTCCACCCTGTCCTGATCTCCCACCTGGCTCCTCTACAGTGTTGCGCTGCTTGGGTCTGGCCGCCCGCACTGTCACCAACTTCAACTCTGCTCATGACACAGACACATCCCTCACCATGGACATCTACTTTGATGAAAACATGAAGCCACTTGAGCACCTGAACCATGATTCTGTTTGGTGAGGCCAGGGCTGGGGCTGGCCTGCCCATCCTGCTGAGGAACAGTGACCTGAGGCTTGGAAATGGAAGGCAGGCAGGGAGGGTGCTGGGGGCCTTGGACGAGAGTCTCAGACCAGGCCTCCCTCCATGTGCACCCAGGAACTTCCATGTGTGGAATGACTGCTGGATGAAGAGGCCGGACCTGCCCTCGGGCTTTAATGGGTGGCAGGTTGTGGACTCTACGCCCCAGGAGACGAGCAGTGGTAAGGCTCGCCTGCCTGGCTCCTGGACACCACCCTGGCCCCCTCCCCGTACCCCTCACCTGGATAACAAACCACAGTGTCAGTGCTGGCCTGGGCCTGAGAGCCAAGTCTTCTAACCCCACAGTTTCTTTTCTTTTCTTTTTTTTTTTTTTAAAAA
>NW_007726885.1:248459-280791 GCF_000696425.1 Galeopterus variegatus
GATCAAAAGAGATAATGGGTATGAAACTGCTTCATAAATTGTAAAGCCAGTGAACGAGCGTAAGGGATTAATGTTATTAATGCTAAAATATGCTGCAAAGAACCTCCCACACCAGCTTCTTCCCTGCATTCTGGCCTTATCTGGGTCGGCTTGGAAAGGCTCCCAGCTGAGCTCTGCCAGGAAGCTCCCACCCTTGGGACCTAGCCCTGACCCACAGTTCCTGGGATTGGGAGAGGCAGTGGGGGTCAGGCCCACTCTCAGACCCTCTGGCTCACTCATTCCTGTTCACCTACCCCACCCCGAACAGGTAAATAGTGACAAGGTGTACTGGCAGCGGCAGGACGATGGCAGCTTCAAGATTGTGTATGTGGAGGAGAAGGCCATTGGCACGCTCATCGTTACAAAAGCCATTGGCTCCAACATGCGGGAGGACATCACTCACCTCTACAAGCACCCAGAAGGTACTATTCCCCCAACCCAGCCAGCTCTGGGCCCCATGCTGAGCATTCCTGCTAAGCACTTGGCCACCCTAGTGGGAGCTGTTACAAAAGCCATTGGCTCCAACATGCGGGAGGACATCACTCACCTCTACAAGCACCCAGAAGGTACTATTCCCCCAACTCAGCCAGCTCTGGGCCCCATGCTGAGCATTCCTGCTAAGCACTTGGCCACCCTAGTGGGAGCTGGAACCTCACCCTTGACCCTCAACCCCCAGGCTCAGAAGCAGAGCGGAAGGCAGTGGAGACGGCAACTGCCCATGGCAGCAAACCCAATGTGTATGCCACCCGGGACTCAGCAGAGGACGTGACAATGCAGGTGGAGGCACAGGACGCAGTGATGGGACAGGATCTGACAGTCTCTGTGGTGTTGACCAATCGTGGCAGCAGCCGCCGCACTGTGAAGCTGCACCTCTACCTCTCGGTCACCTTCTACACCGGTGTCACTGGGACCATCTTCAAGGAGACCAAGAAGGAAGTGGTGCTGGCACCAGGGGCCTGTAAGTGCTCCTTACCCAGCCCTTCCTCCTGGGTGACCAGGCACCTGTGGCTGTGGACAGAGACCCCAGGAGCAATAGGGAGCACGCCAGGGGAGGCCTGGTGTGGGAAAGCAGGCCTGAGTGACGCCATGCTTCTTCTCCCTAGCGGACCGCGTGGCCATGCCTGTGGCCTACACAGAATACCGGCCCCACCTCGTGGACCAGGGGGCCATGCTGCTCAATGTCTCAGGCCATGTTAAGGAGAATGGGCAGGTGCTGGCCAAGCAGCATACCTTCCGTCTGCGCACCCCAGACCTCTCCCTCACGGTGAGTGCAGCTTGCTGTGGAGTGAGGGGTGGTCAGGCAATGGTGGCCAGCGGCTGAGGGAATCAGTGGAGGAGAGAGGGCACCAAGCCAGGAGCAGGCTGGCCTGTGAGCCTTTCCAGGAGAAGAAGGCCAAGGACCAGGTCGGGTTCTTGAGCCTCAGTTTCCTCATCTGTAAAATGGGATCCCATATCCCTGATTCTGTGGTAGCCTTAGTTGGGGAGTAGGTTGGAATTTCCTCTCTGATTTGGCGGAGGCTTCTCCAAGGGCAGAGAAGAACTCTCCCTCTTAGGGAGGTTTTGATTCTGAGGCATTTTTCCTCTCTGGTGCAGTGCATGGTCCCCACCTGTTTGGCCAGGGTCTCTGATTCAGGGGTGGGCCTCTTTTTTCTCTCAGTTATTGGGAGCAGCAGTCGTTGGCCAGGAGTGTGAAGTACAGATTGTCTTCAAGAACCCCTTGCCTGTCACCCTCACCAACGTCGTCTTCCGGCTCGAGGGCTCCGGCCTGCAGAGACCCAAGATCCTCAACGTTGGGTGAGTCTGGCCTCTCCTTTTGCCCCTGCCGCTGCCCTGGCCTTCCCCACAGGCTGCCCTGGGTCCCGATTTGCTTCTGCTCAGTCGGGACAGGTGTGTTCTGTAAGCACTAATGAAGCAGCACCGGGCCAGCCAGCAGTTCCTCCTGACTCAGTCCAACCAGCGTTTAAGGAGTCCTGCTGGGTGCCCAGAGCTGTGCTCTGTGTCTGTGCCCTGCCTCACCATCTAATTAGGGAGCTAAAACTTCACATAGGAATCATTGCTAGTATTTGCCCAGCACTAAAGAGTTGACCAGGCACTTTTGGGAATATTTTCTCATTTGGTGATCACCAAAACCCTTTAAAGTACACTAGAGATCACCATATGATTAAAAGCAAAGGTTTGGAACCCTAAAGACAGGTTCAAGTCCCAGCTCCGTCACTCACTGGCTATGTGCCCTTGGGCAAGTGACTTATCTCCTCTAAGCCTCAGTGTTCTCACCTGTGAAGTGAGGACACAGTAGCACCTGGTCCTAGGTTTATTAAGTGCAGTGCTTGGCACAAAGTTGTTTTTACTATTGCCATCATCACCCCCACTTTACAGATGGGGAAGCCTTACAGCTCATGAGGGGCAGACTCTGCTCTTCCCACCGTGGTGCACGCCACGCACTGGCTCTCAAGCCTGTTGCTTGGTTTGCACCAGGAGGGCCAAGTAGCAGTTCCAGAGGAGAGATCCCCATGCCTCAGGCCTCACCCACACACCTGGGCCTGATACTGGCCGGGTGATGCTTGGGGCCCAGTGAGGGGCACAAATAGTGCTTGTATTCCTGGGACTGTGGCTGTCTTCTCTGACACAGACTCACATGTGCTACCCTGTCCCTCCAGCACAGAGGAAAAGCAGAGAAGGCTGGAGGCTAACCATTTAGATCAGCTTTCTGGGGACAGGGGCAGGCGTTTTTTTCCTTCACACATAGGGCTCCTGAGGGAGAGCAATGGCCTGGGGGGTTGCTGTGAAGGGGGTTGCTCCCCCTCACACGCAGCAGCTCTCCTGGTGGTGGCTGCCACTTTTTCCATCAGGCCAAAGCTGAAAAGGCAGCTATCCTGACCTTTGCCCCAGCCTGGTCCCTGGGAATGCTGTGATCTGTCACAAAGAACCGCTTTCCCTTTCCATGTCACCCTATAAGAGCCTCTGGCAGCTCAGAGAGTGCAGCCTGAGGCTCCCAGCTCGCTTACCCTGCCAGTCTTGCTTGCAGGCATGTCTTACCTGCACCTGTCTGTGGTGGAGGGTGTTCCCCAGGTCCTGAGGGATCCCCGGTGCTGGGCTCCCCTCAGCAGCCCCACTAGGCGTTTGACTCTTGCCCTGCCTGGAAGTAAGTAAAGGACCACAGCACCAAGCCTCTGCAGATCTGCCCCTCTCTTCAGCTGTGGGGCTTGTGTGAGTCCCGCCACCAGAAGGACCCAGTCTCCCCACAGTAAATGAGAGAGTTGGATGATGGTTTCTTAAGGCAGGTCCTCCTTGGACGTTCTGTGGCTCCTCAGCTGCTGCAAGCCCAGGCCAGGGCCTCCAGAACAGTTGGGATCCTTGAGGGGATGTCTCTCAGCTGTTGGTTCAGATGTATTAGATTCCAAGGCGGGTGTGCTTTACCTCTTGTTTGCACATTAAAGGCTGCGGTATGAAACCCCATTATACCACAAGGTGTGCCGCCCCAGTGTGGTGACTGGCCACTTAGTAAACATTCCAGAACCTACTCTTCCAGATGACTATTGTCACCACCAAAGTAGTCACCAGGGAGGCTGGAATTCTGTTCCAAACCCCTCTTGGGAATTTCCCCCAGAGCCTGAATCATATTCTCTGGAATGTCCTTAGAGTGGCCAATCTTCCTTTTTGGTGGGGAGTCGGGAGCAGGGGTAGATTTGACTTTGGGAAAAAGCCTGAAGTCGTTTAGAGGTAAGACTAATTAACAAGGTGGGTAGATATGTCCTTTGCAATCAGAAATGAGGCACGCTGTAAAGGAGGCACGGGCTGACTGTGTATGTGTGATGGTACATGCACATGTGTGTGTGGTTTAAATGGCTCTGACGAAAAGTCTAAAAGGAGTTTTTGAAAAAGTTTCAAGCCCTGGCAACATGATTGAACAATTGAAGGATAACTCTCATTTTGATGTCTAAGTTCTGCTTGCCAGGGAGTTGGTGTCATTACCTATACTGAGTTACAGCCAATTCCACCTTTAGCAGCTGACTCGTACTCAGTTTAAACTTGCAAACAGGGGTGTGGCAAAGGCCTCATCTGACACTGAGACTAGGACAGGAAAAAGATCTTGACATTCCCAGCTGGAACCTGGAAAGTAATTTCTCTTGGAAATAATGTTGGTTAGTAATATAAAGGTCAGTTTCTGAAATATTTCGGTTCAATTATAGTATGGGTTAAATAGACTTTTGAAGGCGAGTCTGAGACTAAACAACTTTTAATTTTGCGTCTATGGAAAAGTGGGCAAAAATTAAGAACACAAATTTGTAAGCAGTCAGAACATAGCCTACCTGTTAAGTTACAGACTTCATTTACAGACTTTCTACCGTACTATGTTACATATCCCTACTTCCCTCTTTCATGGAGCTCAGAGGTACCTTCAAGACCATCCGATCCCACCCCCTCATTTTACACTCACTTCCATTTTGTGTACCAGAAAATGATGATCAGGGTAGTTAAGTAACTTGTCCTAAACCACACAGCTAACAGGTGGCAGAAGGAGTAGAGTGGTTGAGGGAAACATCTTGCCCTTGGAGTTGGGGATGATGGTTTATTCCCTTGGAGGACTGCCCAGGGTCTGACTCCAAAGAGGGATTCCATGGCAGGCTTGGGTTGAATAGGGGGCTAGAGGTAAGGATTTAGGCTGAGGCAGGAAGGACAAATTTTAATAGGAGTAAGCAGATGCAATATAAATGTAGTTGTGTTCAGTATATAAAACACAAGGTACAGATTGCTAGAGGAGCTCAGAGAAGGGCAAGATTCATTTTTCTAGGGGCAGGGGAGCTGTCACTGAGGACGTGTTGTGAGCCAGGCCTTGGAGGAAGAGTAGGCCTTCACAAGGCCACCCAGGGTGGGGAGGTAGTGCTGGGAGCTCATTCTGTGCAAGGCAAAGACTGCAAAGCATGACAGTGGAGGTGAGTTCAGGGAAGGTGAGGGCGTTCAGTGGGGCTGGTGGGCAGGAGGAATGGTGGGGGATGATGGGGCTGTGCAGGTAGCAGGGGTTGAGTCAGAGTGAGCCTGTGTGGCAGGTTAGGGAGGTGGGATCTCATCCCATAAGCACAAGGAAGCCAAGCCCTTGAAGGCTTTTGTCACCTCTGAGTGGTTAGCAGAATAGATGAAGAAGCAAGACGGGAGGTAAAGGAGGCCAATTGGAAGATCGGTGCAACCGTGATTCCCAGATGGGTGGTCTGGGAGTCAACCTTCAGAGGCCTATGAAGCAGGGATAAAAGGAAGACACTGCAGTGTGTGCGTGTGTTTATGCACACGCCTCTTTCCCTCTCCCCCCACCCCACACACATGAGGGGACATGTCAGTTTGAAGATGCCAATTGTTTGTTCTTGGGAAGGACTTTCCTTTTTTTCTGAGATAACATTCTTCTAATGTTTGCTCACTCTTCTTTGAAAAATCATTGTAGCAGAGAATAATTTTCTTCAGCTTACTTTCTTGGCAAAACTGAAAGTATTTGGAAATACTGTGTTAGGCCCCAAAGTCTTATATAAAGGTTTTCGGGTTTTGGAAACCCCAGGTGAGATGGAGATGGTCTGGTCAAGGCAGGAGCAGTGGCGATGGAGAACAGCGGGGAGGCCTCTGGGCTGGCGTCATCAGTCTTTGTCCAGGTGGATGTGGGAGCGGGGAGGGAGGAGCTGGATGACTGGGAGATTTCCAGCTCAGGCAGCTGGATGGCTGGCTGCTGATCTGGCTGTGTGAGGCAGCCCTGAGGCTCAGGCTTTGTCCTGGCCTTGGGTGTGGAGATTCTAACTGAGCCAAAAAATGCCTTAATGGCTTCACCTCCTGCTCCTTCCTTCTTGGCTGCCCTGGATCAGCCCTCACTCCCCACTCCACCCCCAGTTACTCTAGACCCATGACCTTGTCTTTGCCCACAGGGACATCGGGGGCAATGAGACAGTGACACTGCGCCAGACATTTGTGCCTGTGCGACCAGGTCCCCGCCAGCTCATTGCCAGCTTGGACAGCCCACAGCTGTCCCAGGTACACGGTGTCATCCAGGTGGACGTGGCCCCGGCCTCTGGGAGCAGAGGCGGCTTCTCAGATACTGGAGGCGACAGTCACTCGGGAGAGACCATCTCTATGGCATCGCGAGGTGGAGCTTAACCCTGTGCCAGGAGCAATGGGACTGGATTCAGATGAGGAAGGACACTGCCCCATGGTGGGGGCCCACCACAGAGCAGCTCCCCAAGAGCTCAGGTGGGAAGGCCGGGGCACCTCGGGCGGGAGCCATTCTTCGCTTGCACTGGGCGGCAGATGCAAATAAATTGTTTTTTAATGAAGCTACTGTTCTGTCCATCTGTAGTCCATGCTGGGCCAAGGAGCGTGGGGCCCTGGTTTGTCTGGGGATGCACATGGCATTTCTGGTGCCCTGACTCTGAAAAACATAGCTGGCAGGTCAGCGATGGTGCCAGCTCAGCAGCTCTTGAGATGGGGCCTGCTTAGTGTCAGGGCAGCCTCCAGTTTTCACCTGCCCCTGGGTGGTGTTGCTGCTGATCGAAGCCCTTTTGAAGCCCCCTAGGGTGGGGTAGGACTGCCCCTCCCCATAACATCCACTGTGGGAGAGAAGGACCTAAATTCCCTTTTGTAGACACATGTTTGAGGTAGAAATAGTCTGGAGTACTCTCTGAGCAGCGGAATCCCCTTCCAACATTTATTTTGCCTAAGAATGTCCTTGTCTAAGAATTTTTACAAATGTAATACATGTTCAGTGTTGAAAAGTAAGAAAATATAGAAAATCATAAAGAAGAAAATAATAATCCTCAACTGCTGTTGAGAAAACACCTGTTAACATTGTGTTTCATATGCTGCATTTCCTCCACATATCCTGTGGTGAACATTTTCCCACAGTATTAAATATTCTTTGAAAACATCATCTAAAAACATTTTTTCTGTGTCTGGCTGGTGTGAGGATCTGAACCCTTGACCTTGGTGTTATAACACCGGGCTCTAACCAACTGAGCCACCCAGCGAGCTTAGAAATGTCACTTCTAGAGACTGGACAGCAGTCTTGGCTCCCAGGCTGCCCTCCGGGACCTCCTGAGTCTCAGTGGCTGCCTTTCGCATTCTCCTCGGCTGGCATCTCCTCCGCTCAGTGTTGGGCTCCTGGGGTGACTCAGAGCTCCACCCCAGGCACTCCCTCTTATCCAGCTACACTCTGCCTAGGAGATCGCAGCCAGGCTCATGGTTTTAAGGGCCACTGACTCCCAGAATTGGATCTTCAGCACTGCTGTTTTATTTGAGTATCTACTTGTATATCTGCTCTTCTCAACATCTCTCGATGTCTAATAGACACTCCAAGTGTCACATGCCCAAAATTAAACTCCTGGCCTCCCTCCTGCATGTCCTCCTGAAGCCATCCCCATCTCAGTAAATGGCAACTCCATCTTTCCAAGTTTCTTGGGCTCAAAACCTTGGAGTCATCCTTGATTCCTTTCCTTCTCTCACACCCCACATCCAATCTGTCAGCACAGCTTGGTGGTCCTATCTTCCATCCCTGTGTCCAGAATCTGACTGGTCCATCTGCTCTGCAGCCACCACCCTGCCAGAGCCACCTTTATCTCTCCCCTGTGTTTTACACCAGTTTTCTATTATTCTTCTGCTTCCACACGTGCCCTTCATACTCTGCTCATCACGCAGCAGCCAGAAGGAGCAGGTGAATCTGATCGTGTCAGTCCTTTGTTCTAAACCTTCTACTAGCTTTGCCCAAAGCCAGAGTCCTTATGAGAATCTGTTACTCTGACCTCACTCCCATTTCTCCCCCGAGTTCAGTCCGTTCCAGGCCCTGGCCCCTTGGCTTTCCTGCACAGTGCCAGGCTTGCCCCTGCTTCCAGGCCTCTGCACGGCTGCGTCCTCTGCCTGAGTTCTTCCCCACACATCTCTATGACTTGCTCCCTCTTCTCCTTTAATTCTCGCTTGTGTCACTGTCTCGATAAGGTCTTCCCTTCCATCCTATTTTAAAATTGCAACTCCCTCTTCACTCCCCATCTCACTTCGTGCTTTATTTTTCTCCATCGCTCACATTACCATCCAACATTATATATATTTACTTTTTTGTACTATTGGTTTAACAAATTCTCTCTCCTTGTCCTGCCCCATCATTGTCCAACCCTCCATCCTCCCTCACTTGGACTGAAGCACCAACGCTTTCAATAGCCTTGCCCATCCTGTCTATACCCAGCTTGGCAGCCCAAGGGATCTTTTTAAATGTCAGTCAGGTCATGTCATTGATCTGCTCACCCCCGCTCCCCAGTCACCCAGTGGCTCCTCACTTCGTGCAGAATAGCAGCCATGGTCTTCCCTGCGGCCTTTGGGGCCCTGCAGGGGTGGCCCCATGCCTCTGATCTCCTCCCCTACCTCTTGTCACTCTACTCTGCTCCATCTTTCTTGGTGTTTCTTGAACACTCCAGGCCCACTCTCACCTCAGGGCCTTCATACTTGCTGTTTCCCTGACTGGCACACTCTTCGCCCAGATACCCACATGGCAAGCACCCTACGCTCCTTTGAGGTCTTTCCTCAAATATCACTATCTTAGTGAGGCCTTTTCTGGCCTCCTATTTGAAATTGCAACCCACTCCCCTTCTCACTACTACTTTTCCCTGCTTTTTTTTTCTCCAATGCATTTATCCCCAACCAACATACTAAATATTTTAACTATACTTTTGTTTACTGTGTCTCCCTTCCCAAACTAAAACATAAACTCCACAGAATCTGTGATTTTTGTCTGATTTGCTCTGTTATATCCTTGAAAATTAATGCATAGAAATGCTTGCTAAATACTCGCTGAGTAAATAAGAAATGTAGGCACTGATCTATACATAATAATTCGTGTAATCTTTATAATAACCTCATAAAATAGGCTGTATTATTATGTCCCCTCTACAGATAAAAATTGTACAGAACTAAGGCAAGGGAGTTAGGTAATTTGTCCAAAATCTAGACAATTATAGCAGTCTAGAATTGGATTGGAACTCTGGTAGTTTGGTTCCACAGCCTATAATCTATCTCAAAATGAAAGTGGTTCCCATGGAGCTCTTATTTCTACCCCAAACTATTCTTCTCCTAGTTTTTCCCATCTCAATGTTACTATAATGACACAGTTGCTCAAGCCGAAAATCTACAAGTTCACCCTTCATTCCTCCATTTTCTCCCCTCTAATATTCAATCAATCAGCAAGTCTTATCAACTCTACCTCCAAAATAGATCAGAATTTTTATTCTCTCCAGTTACAGTCACCGTGCTCTGTCCCTACAGAACTTCCATAAGAGTGGTGGGTTTCCACTCTTCTTCGTGAATATTAACCAATTTCTACACAGCTAGTGGTTTTCCTAAAGTATACATTAAACCCTGGTACTCTCATACTTAAAACCTTCCAATGCCTTCTCATCACCCTTGGCATAATCCAAAGTCATACCCTGACCTACTGGGCTCCTGCAGACCTCTGCAACTTCATCTGCACCATGTGCTCCTGGTACTCTTTGCTCCAGCCACCTGGTCCTTCTACTCAAATTCTACGACCTTGGACCTAAGGCTCGGCCCCACGCTGTTCCTTCTGGAGGAACTCCTCCCCGGGTCACCATGTGCTCCTGGTACTCTTTGCTCCAGCCACCTGGTCCTTCTACTCAAATTCCACGACCTTGGACCTAAGGCTCGGCCCCACGCTGTTCCTTCTGGAGGAACTCCTCCCCGGGTCTGTGGCCAACCCCCTCCTGTTATTCAGGTCTTAGTTCAAACATCACTTCCTCAGGGAGGTCTCCCCTGACCATCCAATCTGATTAGCTTTCCTCCCTCCCAATCTCTTTAGAGACTTTATTTTGTGTCCTAGAAATACACACACACACACACACACACATACACACACACACACACACACACACGGTATATGGGGATGAACTCTTGACCTTGGTGTTATCAACACTGTGCTCTAACCAACTGAGCTAACAGATCAGCCCACATGTCCTACATATTTTGTGTCCTGCGTAGTACTTACTGTTTAACATCAGTGTTTATTCATTTGATTCTGTCTCTTTTCTCTAAAATGTGAGCTAAGACCTTATCTGTCTAGTTCACAACCATATCCCAGCATCTAGAACAAGGCTAGCATTAGGTGCACAATATTTGTTACAGTAGGCCTCCCTTACTTGCAGGAGATACATTCCAAGATTCCTAATGGATGCTTAAAACCATGGATAGTACCAAACTCTATATATACTGTTTTTCCCTACACACACATACCTATGACAAAGTTTAATTTATAAATTAGGCACAGTAAGAGATTAACAATAATAACTAACAATAAACAATATATTGTAATAAAAGATATGTGAATGTGGTTTCTCTCTAAAGTTCTTTCTCAAATTTTCTTTTTGTGTGGCTGGTCAGTGCAAGGATCCAAACCTATGACCTTGGTATTATAAGGTTGCATTCTAACCAACTGAGCTAACTGGCCAGCCCCATTCAATATTTCTAGACTGCACTGACCATGAGAAACTGAAACCATGTACAGCAAAACTGCAGATATGGCGGGACTACTGTACTTACAAATTTAAAAGCAACATTTTACAAGGTGTGACTTATAATTGTTATGGAGCAACCTCTAGTGGTTGCACTTTATTTTCAAAAACAAATGAACAAATTCTGTTTCAGAGATGTGACATGATTTATTTGACTAATCCCTCATTCCTGGTATTTTAATGTATCACTATTACAAATAGTAATGTTCTCATTGTTTTGCTATTACAAGTAGAGCTGTGTGTACTGGCCAGCTGCAAAAAATAAAATAAAAAATAGAGCCGTAATAAACGTTTTTGTAAAAGCACATAAAGCTTTGTGCTAATCGTATGGTAGACCTATCTGTACTTGTTTGAGAAACCTCCATACTGTTTTCCATAATGGCTGTATTAATGTACAGTCCCACCAACAGTGTAGGAGTGTTCCTTTCTCTCCACATCTTCACCAGCATTTGTTGTTCTCCGTCTTTTTGATTATAGCCAGTCTAACAGGGGTGAGGTGGTATCTCAATGTGGTTTTAATTTGCATTTCCCTGTTGATTAGTGACGTTGAGCATTTTTTTAAGTGCCTGTTGGTCATTTATATGTCTTCCTTAGAAAAATGTCTATTCAGGGCCGGCCCGTGGCTCACTCGGGAGAGTGCGGTGCTGATAACACCAAGGCCACGGGTTCGGATCCCATATAGGGATGGCCGGTTAGCTCACTGGGTGAGCGTGGTGCTGACAACACCAAGTCAAGGGTTAAGATCCCCTTACCGGTCATCTTTAAAAAAAAAAAAAAGAAAAATGTCTATTCAGCTCCTTGCCCATTTTTAAATTGTATTTGGTTTTTTACTGTGCAATTGTTTGAGTTCCTTGTATATTCTGGATATTAATCTCTTGTCGGATGTATAGTTTACAAATATTTTCTCCACTCTGTAAGTTGTTGTTTCATTCTGTTGACTGTTTCCTTTGCTTGCAGAAGCTTTTTAGTTTGATATAATCCCATTTGTTTATTTTTTCTTTAGTTGCCTGTACTTTTGGGCTCATGCTCATAAAGTCTGTGCCCAGTCCTAGTTCCTGAAGTGTTTCCCCTATATTTTCCCTTAGTAGTTTCACAGTTTCAGGTGTTATACTTAAGTCTTTAATCCATTTTGAGTTGATTTTGGTATATGACGAGAGATGCAGGTCTAGGTTCATTCTTCTGCATATGTATCTCCAATTTTCCCAGCACCACTGCCCCAACCCCTCTTAGAGCAGAGCTCTTATTGGGACTGTACCTCAGAAAACTGCTAGAGAAACCTATTTTATGCCATTTATATTTATTTTTTATTTCCTTTATATCATCCCATATATAACAGAGAGCATTTTTTGCTTGTTTCTTTGTTTGTTTTAACCAATAAAAGGTGTTCTTAGTCTTGGTTTTAAGAAACCAGCTTGAGTTGCCCACCTAGTTGGTGCCCCTAAACAGTGACAAGGCAGTCATTGTCTCTGAATCTTAGTAAGCGGTTTTGGTTCTCCTGAGACCCCTGGTGTACAAAGTTGATCAGCCCAGGGCTTCCTGAGTGTGAAGAACCAGTACTCTCCTTAATTCCTTCTGCCTCAAGATTTAAAGTTGGGAAGATCAATGTGGACTATTACAGCTCCAACTGAAGCCTAACAGTAGGGATGCGGACCATCCTAGGCTTGGAGAACCAGGCTAGATATGAGGGTCCTTGAACAGTGTGGGGGTGGGTTTGATTTGGCAAAATCTGTGGCTAATGCTGAAAGCTGCTACAGCCTCTTGGCCAAAGGAGCAGTGTCTGGACCTGAAAGTTCAAGTACCAGCCCTGAGGTTGGTTTTCTAAGAGGACATTCAGCAGATGGAAGAAGCATGGCAGACAGCAGGGCTCTTCCAGTAAGCACGGAAGCTGGAAGGCCTGCCCTTTCAGTTGGAGTTCTTGGGAAATTCTAGGAGAGGTAGAAACACCAAAAGGGAGATTTTACCTTCCTGATAATAAGCCAACTGGAGCTAATTACAAATTTAAAAGCAAAAATTTACAAGATGTGACATAAATTTTTGCCAGAGTCCAGCTCCTTAGGGTTCCTAGGACCTGAATAGGTGGTATGGAGTCGGCGGAGAAAGGAAGACACAGACCACAAAAGTCTAGTGTAAGTGTGGACCACAACCACATGAATCTTGTTTTATTTATATATTTTTTACTTAATCTTTTACATAATGATTTATCTTTTAATCAAAACATTTCTTATTTCATTTCTATTGAAAAGGAAAGGTCAAAATGTTCCAAGGCACTCATGCTCTGACAAAAACATTTACTCATGCATCAATAGTTCACTCCAAAGTCTGTAGCTTGTGGCCAGGAAACTGTACAGTAGCAGCATGCTTGGCTTTAAGACGTCAGACTTTTGGTCTGAGACATAAATCTTAACCTTCTTAGCTTACATTTTAACCTATATTAACTCTTTCTTAATCTTACTTATACTTACTACATGTAATTGTAGTAACATTGATTGGTTATGTTTAACAATTTAATATTGCTTATACTCTGTATTGATAATTCTGATTCATAATCAAAATCACAATGTTTATGACATGATTTTTATAATAAAATTTAACTATAAATCTCTATAAAATTTCTGTTGTTAAAAATTCTGCGTTACAAACGGACTTAAACAAAATCTGTTAATATCAAAATTTGTTTGTTTCTCTACTATCTAACTTATTCATCTTTATAACGAAATGTTTCATTTCCCTGCCAATAGACTCTGGGAACAGCACAGGGGACAAGGTAAAAAGTTAAATGACCCTTCTCAAGTTACTAAAATACACTGCATCATTCTTGTTATTACTATGGAATGATATGTTCTTTCCAGGATATCACAGAAATGTAACACAATAACTTCATTCCACACACACAAGAGCATGGTCACAGCTATAAGGCCAAGTATTCCAAAATTATGGGTCAATGTACACATAGTCTAACGGGGAGGGTCAACACTAGAAATGAATTAAGCCATCTTACACTAGGAACATATATCTATAACACCTTTAGTGCTGACAATGCCTTTCAAATAAGCCAATTAATTCTGATACATATTTAACATGTCCTTTGAGAAACTCCAGGGCCCTTGGAATTCCCCAAAGCCATACCAAGCCAAAAGGTTGGGCTTTCTAATTTTGGAAAGCTTTGTCAAGTAACAAAAGGCGAACAAACAGGAAATTCCACGGAGCTATGCCACACACGCGGGATCCCCCTGCAGCCTTGCTGAATAAGGGGTGTCTCTCCTCAGGCTCCCATGCCATTCCCCATAGATGTATGGCTCTCGACAAATTTTTCTCAGACTACAGTGGTTGCATCTTGTTTTTAAATAAAGCTATCTTTTAAAATAATGGCTAGCTTTAGGTGTTCTAAGGTCCACCCTGGAAAGGGATTTTGTCCATAGGACAAACCTGGTTCCTGCCCTATTGAGTTAATGGTATGATAAGGAAACAGATTAATTGAATAGCTGCACAAGACAAAGAACAGCACGTGGCTCTGAAGTTTGCAGTAAAGGCATGTGACCTAGTGGTGGTGGTTAGGAAAGCTTAAGCTAAATAGGTAACCTTTGAGGATAAGAAGGCATTAACCAGGCAGAGAGGGAAGAGAAATCACTCCAGGCAAACAGAATAACTTGTACAAAGACCCTGAGGTGGAAAGGAGCCTAGAAGATTAAGCAAGACTAAAAGGACAGTGTGGCTAAAACAAAGAGAGCACAGGGCACAGTGAAGGAATGAAGCTGAGTGATACAGAGCCAAGCCTCCTGGGGTCTCACTGGCCACATTAAGGATCCCGGTCTGCCCTAGAGCAATTGGAAGCCTTTGAAAGGCTTAAGCATTGGCGATGACATGACCAGATTGTGTGTTTTGAATAGATTACTCTGCCTGGAGTGTCAAGAACAGATTGGAGCATGGCTGGAGTGGATGCAGAGACACAGAGTGGGAGACAATTGTGTAAGTTTATGCTAGAGGTGGTATTCCGGCTAGAGTGTTGGTGTGAAGATGAAGTGGACAACTTGGACAAATATATACCGAGTCGAACTGATGGGGCTTGGGGAAGGATGGGATGTGGCTGGGTGGAGGGTGGGGAGAAGCAGTAAAGATAATTACTTGGGATTGATTGGTTGTGTCATCCACTGACATAGGGACTGATGTCCCTCACCAAAGAGAGGAAACTACAAGAGAAAGTGAGGCTCAGAGAGACAGCTGGTACTCTTTAAGTTCTCTTCTATCTGGAATTTTTCCTTTTACTGACTTTTGGAGGATCATGGCATTTTCTTACATCAGGGCTCTTCAAGTGGAGTTTCTAGACCACTTTCATTACAATCATCAGAAATATTTATTAATAATTCAAATATCTGGGCCCCAGCATAAACTTCATGCATCAGAATCCTGTAACAGAGGCCTAGAACAAGCTCACTAACGGTATGACTCCTATGCTCACTAAGGATTGAGACCACCTCCCATCTTTCATCTCACCTGTACTGTTTTCTGTTCCCTCTGCCTACACCCTTCTTGGGCCAACAATATGTATGAGACTATGTGCCTGATATTCTGAGTTCCAACCACGTGTCTTCTTCAGCCTTTAAGAAGGCTTGTAAGACAAAGGGCTCCTGGGACAAGAAAAAGAAGGCTAACATGGAGCTGTACCTACTAGTTGTAAACACACTAATGAGGTGCTGCATGTGGCAGCAGTAATATAACATACACAAGAAGCAAGCCCTTCCCTCGAAGGGCTCCCACCCAGTGGGGGTGAATGTAAACATTCTAAATACAGTAAATGCATAGGTAGCACTTACTGGGATCCAGGCTCTATTCCAAGCACTTCATATTTATTAATTAATCTTTTTTTTTTTTTTCTGGCAGCTGGCCGGTATGGGGATTCAAACCCTTGAACTGGGTGTTAAAATACTGCATTCTAACTACTGACTGAAAATTCATTTCATCTTTACAACAACCTTATGAGATAGGTTCTTTTTAATAAAGATGACCAGTAAGGGGATCTTAACTCTTGGCTTTGTGTTGTCAGCACCATGCTCAGCCAATGAACCGGCCATCCCTATATAGGATCCGAACCCATGGCCTTGGTGTTATTAGCACTGCACTCTCCTGAGTGAGCCATGGGCCAGCCCTCTTATAAGATAGGTTCTGCATAACAGTAGAGGGACGTACAGGATGCTGAGGGACCCAGAGAAGAGAATTGTGACTCTGCCTGGGCTGATCCAGAAGGGCTTCATGGACATGATTATCAGATGAGCCATGAAAGACAAGAAAAATTCAAATCAAAGAGGCAGAGAAGGACAGAGGAATCACCCAGTACACGCGAAGCACAGAGTGTGAGCAAACACAGAATACTGGAAAATACAAGCAGTCTGACAAGGAGTGGCATAAGCATTCATGCGGCATTGAGGCGCATGACAAGCACACCGCAGCAAGGGATGTGTGTGAACAAGTAAGCTTGAGCCAGCTTGGTAAGGATCCTTTTGACATATTTAGGAGTTTAGACTTTCTTCCGAAAGTAAAGGGACGCTTTCAGTTAGGAATGATATGATCAGCTTTGCATTTCATTCATGATGAAAGCAACATGGAAAGAAATTAGAGGGGTTGGGCTGGAGGTGGGGAGACTCAAATCTTATCAGGGTGAGAGACAGAAGAACCTGAAATAAGGTAGAGGCAGTACGAATGAGGAAAAGGGGTGGTTTTGAAGTTATACGGGAAATAAAACTGATTAGACTTGGTGATAGATTAGATTTGGAGAGGAGGGAGGACAGAATTAAAGGTGGTGGCCTGGGTTTCTCACTGACAGGTGTCATGCAGAGAAGTGCCATGTACAGAAATATGCAGACCAGGAGGAAGAGCAGATTATAAAAGGGAAGATTATGGTTTCCAGTTTTTAGTACAGCATTTAAGAAGCTTGGAAGTCCTCACAACAAGAAAAAAGAGAAACAAACTGAAAATCAACATCTCTTCTTAGATCTGTCAGAGAATTGAGGGCAAACTGCTGCCCCAAACTGGAGAGACAAACAGGCAGATGCAGAGAATCACAACTTATTGGCAGAAGCCCAGGAACAGAAACTTCTGTGAGAACCAGTACCAGGGTAGGAAACCTTAAGTTGTAATTGACAAATAGCCAGAGGCTCAGTGTGGACAAATATGAGTTTAAAAACTCTTGGGGGATCCCATTATTAGGGGAGCCCCCACACTTATGAGTTTTACCTCCAGGAGCTTTACCAGTTTCTCACAGTGAAGACTGGAGAAAACCCCCTTGTGCCTCTGGCAGAGGGGAGGGCAAAAGTAGCCATTTTGAAATGTGTACATCCAGAGCATTCTGTTCTTAACAAGGCCTGCTCTCAAGAGAAACAAACTCGCACTAACTTAGGTCAGTAAGAGAGCCTAACTGACCTGGGAAAAGGGAAATACCCAGCTCCAGCCTCCTCTAGTGTTTTAGGGTGAAGGGAAATACACAACTCCAGCCTGCTCTAGTCTTGCTATTTTACCTAGGTGTGTATGTGTATGGAGGAGGGGACTGAGAAGCACTTGTGAAAGTCACAGCTCTGCACAGGCTCACTAAAAGACTGATACCTGGGCCGACCCCGTGGCTCATTCGGGAGAGTGCGGCGCTGGGAGCGCCGAGGCCGCGGGTTCAGATCCTACATAGGGATGGCCGGTGCGCTCACTGGCTGAGCGTGGTGTGGACAACACCAAGCCCGTGGCTCATTCGGGAGAGTGCGGCGCTGGGAGCGCCGAGGCCGCGGGTTCGGATCCTACATAGGGATGGCCGGTGCGCTCACTGGCTGAGCGTGGTGTGGACAACACCAAGCCAAGGGTAACGATCCCGTTACCGGTCACACAAATAAATAAATAAATAAAAGACTGAGACCTAATTGTAGGACTATAGAATGCTTTCCCCTCCCCCACACCTTTCTACCAATAGGCTATTTATAATAACAGGGGAATACAACTGAAAGAACTGCACATTTAAGACCCTATTTAAGAAGTCTCCAGGGAACACCAAAGACAACTGGGAAGACAATAATAAGGACACCAGAGGGCATTTTAGCTCTGACACCACTACAGCAAACAATAAACACAGCCTAAGCCAGATAAATATAAAACGTCACACCAAAGTCTTATTTACCTCAGTTCCTTTTATCTGTATATCTGATTTTCAACAAAAAAAATCACATGGCACACTAAAACACCAAAAATACCCTCCACAATTTGAAGAGACAGAGCAAGTACCAGAACCAGACTTGGATATGGCGTTGATATTGGAATTATCAGATCAGGAATTTAGAACAACTATGGTCAATATGCTGAGGGCTCTAATACCCTCCACAATTTGAAGAGACAGAGCAAGTACCAGAACCAGACTTGGATATGGCGGAGATATTGGAATTATCAGATCAGGAATTTAGAACAACTATGGTCAATATGCTGAGGGCTCTAATGGAAAAAGTGGACAACATGCAAGAACAGGTGGGTAACATAAGCAAAGAGATGGAAATTCTAAGAAAGAACCAAAAGGAAATATTAGAAATAAAAAACACTGTAACCAAAATGAAGAATGCCTTTGATGGGCTCATCAATAGACTAGACCCAGTGGAGGAAAGAATTGATGAGCTTGAAGAAATGTAAATAGAAATTTCCAAAACTGAAACAGAGAGAAAAAAAAGAATTAAGAAACTACAAACCAACAAAAATCCCAGAACAGAATATCCAAGAACTGTGGGACAATTATAAAAGTTGTAGCACAGACATTATGAGAATAGCAGAGAAAAAAAGAAGAAACAGAAGAACGTTTGAAACAATAATGACTGAGAATTTCTCAAAATTAATGCTAAACACCAAACACAGATCTAGGAAACTCAGAGAACACTAAGCAGATAAATCCCCCCCACACACTCCCCCACTCCCTGCACCCACCACAAATCTACATATTCATATTCAAACTGGAGAAAATCTTGAAAGAAGCTGATGGTTAGGGTGGGGTGGGGAACCTTATCTATAGAGGAGTAAGGATAAAAATTACACATGACTTCTTTTTAGAAACCACACAAGCAAGAAGAGAGTGTAGTGAAATATTTAAAGTGTTGAAGAAAAAAAAAACTTACCAACCTAGAGTTCTGTACCCAACAAAATTATCCTTCAAAAGGAAAGGAGAAATAAAGACTTCCTCAAACACCAAAAATTGAGGGAATTTGTCACCAGAGGACCTGACATGCAAGACATGTTAACAGAAATTCTTTAGAAAGAAGGAAAATGACATAGGTCAGAAACGCAGATCTACGTAAAGAAAAGAACGTAAGAGAGGATATATAAAGCAAAAAAGAAAGATAACTAGAATTTCACACATGTCTAATTTGGGATACTTTGGATCCTACAACTAGGTGTCCCATGGGCAGATGACTGATCTCGGGTGGAGACAAGGATGTGTGAGCTATTATCTCTGGGAATTGAAGAGAAGGTCCAAATAACAGGCAATTTCACTTAATCCCTGTGAGGTAGTCAGGCAGGTTAACTAATTCAATCACTAATTAAAGAGTGTACACTGAGTGCCAGGTTCTGTTTGGCGATGGGAGTGAGAAGAGGCACCACGAAGGATGACAGAGACAAGAAACAATGGCTACTTACATTAAGGGGCTGACTGGAGTGAAGTGCACAACAGAAATTTGAAAAAAGACACTTTAAATTTATTTTAAAACTACACGAAACACACCAAAGTCAAGGGTTTGGTTCCCCATACCTGCCAGCCGCCAAAAACAAACAAAAAACCCCCAAACTACACGATACAGAAATAACGTAGAAAAGCACAAAAAATTAGCTACAATCCTACCATCCTGAGAAAACCAGACTAACAGTACTTCTCCAACCTCTTATTTTAGTTTTTGGAGGCGGGCGCCCTCTTCTGTTTTGTAAAACGAACAGTCGAATTCCTGCCGGAAGCGGCGCACCCCCTGGGAAAGGCTTTGCAGGCGCTGGATCGGGGTGTGGGATTTAAGGAATTTTACTTCACAGGGTGAAGACGACGGCAGGGGGAGGTGGCATGATCCCCGCTTTACAGACTAGGAGGTCGAGTATCAGAGGAGTGACGTGACTCCCCTGCAGGATCGGCGAAGAAAGGCAGCTGCCGAGCGGCCGGAAGGGCCCAAAGGAGTAGCCTCCGCGGCCTCAGCAGCCAACCGACTCAGGTGGCCAGGGCGGCACCGGATCTGCTGGGGCGTGGCCTTGTGACGCAAACGCCACTCGTCCCTCTGTCTGGCCGCCTATTGGTTCTCTCTTACCGCCCTTTTCCGGGGCAAGGGGAAGAAGTTGCAGAGTGGGAAGTGAGGTACCCTCGGGTTCCAGACTGCCGCGGCCTTTCCAGCTAAGGGACCTGGTTGGTGCCATTGGTGACGGCCAGCTTCTCCATTCAGGCACCAGCCCTAGCTAGGAGAAGACCCCCCAAATTCTGCTGGCCTATGGAAGTGAGCTGAGGCGGATCTCCAAGTAGCCGGCACAGATCGAAAGATCCGAGCCGCGGAGGGAAGCTCCGCCCCTAGGCGGGGTCGTGAAGTCTTGCCTGGGTGGGAGAAACCCGAAGGGGCCGCCCCGGGGCGGAGCCCGGTAGCCATGGCCGCGCCCCCGGGGGCCGGTCCCGCTTCTCTGCGCATCGCAGCCGCAGCCAGCTGGCGAGTCGTGTGCGGACGCTACGTGGAGCATTTCCCACGAGTACTAGAGTTTCTGCGATCCCTGCGCGCAGCGGCCCCTGGCTTGGTTCGCTACCGGCACCATGAACGCCTCTGTATGGGCCTACAGGCCAAGGTATTGGAGCGAGTAGGACCTGGAAGGAAAACAGGGAAAGGGGAGGGATGCGAGGATCTAACAAGGGTCGACAGCTTGGGGGTGAGACCGGTTGGAAAAGGGCAGCTTGCCCCGAAATGGGATTTCTGAGTTCAATACCGTGCAGGTGGTGGTAGAGCTGATCCTGCAGGGTCGGCCTTGGGCCCACGTCCTGAATGCCTTGAATCACCATTTCCCGGAATCTGCACCTGTAGTGCGGGACCCCAAAGCTGTGAGTAATACTCGGAACAAGCCCTAACCCCAGTTACACCTGGTGCAACAAAGTTGCCCCTCCGCCTGGCCACTGGGTCCTGGTACCCCTAACTTGTCTTCCACATCCTCAACAGACAAAGCAGGATCTGAGGAAGATTTTGGAGGCACAGGAAACATTTTGCCAGCAGGTGAAGCAGCTGTCGGAGACCCCTGTGGATTTGGCCTCGAAGCTGCAGGTGAGGCTGGCTGGTTTGGAGGCTGTCATGTGGCTATTTCCTCTAATCCTCTTCTGATCTGCTTCTTTCTCCCCTGCAGGAACTTGAACAAGAATATGGGGAACCCTTTCTGGCTGCCATGGAAAAGCTGTTTTTTGAATACTTGTGTCAGTTGGAAAAAGCACTGCCTACACTGCAGGCACAGCAGGTTTTGTTGGGGCATGTAAGGGGAGAGAGTGGGTGGTTGTATCAAGAATTGTGGTCTTCATACCTCTCTCCTGGCCCCAGCTTCAGGATGTGCTGAGTTGGATGCAGCCTGGAGTTTCTATCACCTCTTCTCCTGCCTTGAGCCAATATGGTGTGGACATGGGATGGCCACTTCCAGGTACCAAGACCATCTTGGAGAACTAGGAATTTGGGGGTGTAGTGTTTTGCATGAGACCTTTCGAGACGACCCTTTGGAATAGTTATATGGGCCTGAGGCACAAGAAAATAGACTAAATTAATGTTACTATTTATAAAGAGCTGCATTTTCTCTTTCAGAGTGCTCTGTTACTGATTCACTGAATCTGACAGAGCCCAGGGAACAGACTCCTTCTCAGCAACCAAGACTAATACTCCACAATCCTCTACCAAAAGCCAAGCCTGACCCAGACTTTCCTCAGGGACCAGCTTCAAGAAAGCACCCAGAACCTCTAACTGGACACCACTTCAATCTGGCCCCACTAGGCCGACGAAGAGTCCAGTCCCGATGGGTGTCCACTAGGAGAGGACATAAGGAGCGCCCCACGGTCATGCTGTTCCCCTTTAGGAGTCTGGGCTCACCAACCCAGGTCATATCTAACCCTGAGAACAGGGAAGAACATGGAATACATGCAGCAGATCCAGCAGGTTTTGTGGGTACAAGAGCAGCCTTTTCTGGAAAGTCTACGAGTCCATCCCAGACCCTGGGGGCAAGAGTTCTGAGAGAGAACCCAGTTGACTTGTCTGCCTCAAAACGAAAGGAGTAAGTGGAAGAGAAGTGCTTCTTCCTCTTAGGGCACATTCTTTGCCTGCTTTCCTTTTACCCTATCATCTTTGCTTGCTCCCATCTCAGGAATTGTTTGGATTGCTACATGGACCCCCTGAAACTATCATTATCGCCTCCTAGGACCAGAAAGAAAGGTAGGTAGTCTGGGTGAGGACTGGATCAGCCAGCCTCCTCTGAGGGACACTTAAGGGCTTGTGTTCACCTAGTAGTAGTTTGATTCTGGTTTCCTTCCTGCAGCGTGTCCTCCATCCCTGTGCAGCTCTGTCATTACCATAGGGGACTTGGTTTTGGACTCTGATGAGGAAGATAATAGCCAGAAGGAAGGAAAGGTGAGTAGGAAGGAGCAAAAAGCTGGGGAAGGGGATGGGCAGAACAAGAATGAGGACTCCGCATGCTCCAGAATACAGAGGGCTCAAGGAATGGTTTCAGATGATAGGATCTCCCTGCTCCCTTCTCTACAGGAGTCTCTGGAAAACTATCAGAAGACAAAGTTTGACACCCTGATCCCCACCTTCTGTGAATACTTCCCCCCTTCTGGCCCCAGTGCCATGCCTGTCCCTTCCCATGACCATATAGACAGCTCTAAACCCCTATAATAGGAAAGGAATGCCCTCTGCCCATCTCCTGCCTCCTCAGCTCTGCAAGCAATTTAGTGGAAATGAAGTGGAAGCCCAGGCTTGGGTTGACTACAATGCTAAATACTTCATGATGCTTGATAATTAATTAAACTTTGGATTTGCTAAAAGTGTCTTAATGTAAGGGAGGGGAATTAAGGCTTCCATAATGGGTCATTCCTTAGAAACAGAACTGACCTCTCCAGAGCTGGAAGAATCACTTTGCTTTTTACTTTCCTTGGATAGTGTTGTTAAGATGTGCCTAAGGTTGAAAGCCTGGAAAAGAAATGTCTTTTTGCTATTCTGAAAAAAAAAAAAAAAGTGTTCTAGTACCAGAATATACTTTGTAAATTCTCATGCTGCCAGCTTATCTGAGAGTGGTGGCATTAGAATGGAGATACTTCATGGGAATAATACTCATTGTCCTTGACCCCACTGGGTCAGTGAGACTCCTACCTCCACCCACCATGGAGAACCACCCAGATGCCAGCCTCGTGCAGAAATCCCCAGCATCTTTTTAGTCAGTGGGATCTCTCTTTATTGAGGTATTTCAAATATGTAAACACTTCTTTTTAGCTTTTTAGATATTTGAAGGGTCCCATTTAATGAAGCTAACAAGACATGGTTATAAAAGCCTGCCTCATCCAGATCAAGGCCATATAAAACATTATGTATCAATCAGTGTCTTTTCCTTTTCATAATCTTCAGGATGCTGGGTCCTTAGATTACCATTTGATTCTCTCACATCATTTTCTCAGACTGTTTTCTTCCTTGCTTCCTCCCTAGTAAGTGCCTTGAGCATTTCCAGTGTGCCCATAGAGAAATATAGAGTGATTGCAGGAGCTCTCAGGAGTAAGACAATAGGAAATGACAAAGTAATACACAGCCACAGTATGTGGGATGGGTATGTTGTCTTGGGAGCACAGATCTGCTCAGGTCTAGTGCTCATCACTGAAGATTGGATTCACCTGCTGGGTGACTCGGATGAAGGTAGTTCTCCGGCTCAACTCCTTCAGCTTCGCTGCTCCCACATAGGTACATGTAGAGCGGATCCCACCTAGGATGTCCCGGATGGTATGTTCCACATCCCCTTTAAAGAGGACTTCCACCATCTTACCCTCTGAAGCCCTTGGAAGAGGAAAAACTTTATTAACTTCTCCTTCTAGATTTCTGTCTGAAAGAGCCCAGTGATTCTTTTCCAGTCTCTAATATTTAGTCCCCATCGACCATTTTTCTCTCGAACTATACCGTTTGTCTCCCAGCAGCCATGAGTTCTGCCACCACACTAGTCACACTCTTCGAAGAACCCTCAGCTCCTGGGTCCCACACATACCTGTACTCAGCCACGCCCCCAGCATACTTCTTCATGGCCATTTCAGAACTCATTCCGTAGAAGAGCTTGTACTTCTTGCCATCCCTCTCAATGAGCTCACCACCTGATTCACTGTGCCCAGCCAGCATGCCACCCAACATCACGAAGTCAGCCCCTGCCCCTGCCAGCATCAAGGATAGGGGAAAGAGATGAATCTGGCCAAGGTGCCCACATGGCTACCCTCAAAGTAACTCACACCAAATCCCCAATCCTGACAATGATTCAGCATCTTCCTGGTTCTGTTTCCCCAGTTGACCCACAATCCACACAGGCCTGCTCTGCCCTGGCCTCTACTCCTCAGTGGGCCTGATTTCCCCAAGATTTTAAAAAGAGTGTCTGGAGGTTCCCTGCCTGGTTTTTGCTTTCTCTTTTTGCTGCTTTTGCCATCTTTTGGTCATTTCTTTTTACTGTGCCCTGGTGAACAAGACTCACTTAATATGTCCTGAGCAGGATCTCCAAATTTAACATGAGTAAGGACCACCCAGGAAGCTGTGAAAAATGCATATTTGCAGGCCTATTCCTGAGAGACTAATTTTGTAGGTCTAAGTGGGGCTCAGGAATCTATACTGTCCAACAATCCAGGGGACAGTGTAGATGCCCTGGCCTACACTTGAAAAGTCCAAACCAGAATCTCAGGATTTCCCCTGCTGGCTTGCCCCAGATGACACCACAGGCTTCAGGGCCACTAGTTTCTATCATGAAAGAGTCTGCATGGCTTCCTGAGCCTCTCCTAGCCTGACCCTAGACTCTGAGGTGGGTCACCCTCTTCTATGGGATACTCCTTCCATGCCCTTCCAACCTCCTTACCAAAAGCCTTGGCCACATCCCCAGGACAGCTGCAGCCTCCATCCTGTAAAGTAAAGAGCACTATGAGGAGACAGCATGGATTTCCCAAGCTCTCTCGGCGATGTGGCAACGGCCCACTTCAAAGCTGACAGGAACCCAGGAGTCCTGATCCATCTCTAACAGGGCCTCCACACCCTGCAGGAAACCCAGCTATTTGGCAGCCGCATACCCTATTGTGCCTTGGGCCTTACTGAAATGATGTGCCCTTTGAGGCCATGAGCAGCATCTGCACACTCCATCACTGCACTGAGCTGTGGATACCCCACTCCAGTTTTCTTCCGGGTGGTGCACACAGAGCCTGGGAAGAACATGACAAGTGTGAAAGTGAAGTGCTCCACAGGTGTTTGCCACCGAAGGGGTAGCCACTGGCCCCAATGAACCACCTTACCTGGCCCAATTCCTACTTTGATGATATCAGCCCCAGAGAGGATTAGCTCTTCCACCATCTCTCCTGTTACTACATTCCCTGCCTAAGACAAAATAATCAAAATGGAGCATCCCTAGGGTCAGAAATGGAGGGAAGATTGTGTGCTCTCACATACAGTATGGCTGGGTCATGACCTTACAATGTTATTTCAAAGGGTACCTTGGTCCCCTCTACTGGGTCCTGCGAGGGCTTCTACACTAGCCATTTCAAAGGACCCTGCTACCCATCCATTCCCCACCTCCCCACCATGCTGAGTTACAGGGGTGAGTAGCCAGTGTCACTGTTGAACTAGGGTAAAGCTGAGGTCCAGGATGCACTTTACTGCCTTAGGGAACAAGGTGCTGCAGTCAACACGGAGACATCAGGTGGCATGAAAAAAAACATTCAATGAGACAAAGGGAACTACTGGACCAAACTCAGATCTGATTTAGAGTAGATTTATCTCCCCTTCCCCATGAAAAAAACCACACCTATCCTGTCCTTAAGCCGTTCTGTTACAGAACCTCTCTGGCTTCAGGGAAAGGAGGAAGACATGGTAATGTAGGCTCAATACTCATCTATCCAGCTATATTTGTTTTTAATGAACAGTACAGATACCCCTGCACGCTGTGAATAAAATGAGGCCTTATCATTACTCCCCTAAGCTTGTGAAAAAATAAAACATTGTTTTGTCTGACTCCTTTTACATGACTATAGTATGTATCCATTTCAGTGGGCAAATGTACAATGCACCACAGGTATGTAAAATACATAAATGTTCCATCCTGGTTTGATGAGTGATGTCAGGGACACTGGATTTATAAAGACTATGAATCAAGAGTCAGAGATATTGCACTGACCAATAAACAGACATTTTAAACTTGGAACCATGGATAATCACACAGTAACATGATTAAGTGGACTGGGAACATCAGAATGCAGCAGAAAAGAAATGAACTGATGTAACAAAATGGAGTAGCAGGAACAAGTGGAAGGAGGAGAGGAATGTACCAACTACAGAATAACAGAACATACCATAATGGTGTGCTGGGGGAAGTGCTTCCGCACATCCTTTACAAATTCAACAAAGTGTTCAGAGTAACCATTTGCCACATCCAGGCATATATATTTCACCTGGGGAATAGCTTCCAGGATCTGTTCCAGCTGCTCAAAGTCAGAAGAGCCTGTGCCTGAGCTGGCAGCCAGATGCTGTGAAAGAAACAGGGCCATTGGCATGGGAAGCATTAGACCTGCCTGTGGCATTACATCAGAGATGACCTGGTGAGCAGCTAAAAGGGGTCGGGGGTGAGGGTTGGTCTCAGGAAGCCAAAAAAAAAAAAAAGGGTCCTAGGGCTAGCCCGTGGCTCACTTGGGAGAGTGTGGTGCTGGTAACACCAAGGCCACAGGTTCGGATCCCTATATAGGGATAGCCAGTTAGCTCACTGGGTGAGCATGGTGCTGACAACACCAAGTCAAGGATTAAGATCCCCTTACCGGTCATCTTTAAAAAAAAAAAAAAAAAAAGGTTCCTGAAAAACTGGGATAAGGAAGGGAGCAGGGTAGGCCAGTGTTACCTCAAGACAGTCAGGATTCTGGCCAGCAAACTCTTGCCACTGATCGAGGCTGTAGTGCTTATGGACAGCAGTGAAGAGGGAGAACTGGGGAGAAGAAAGAGAACTATCAAAAAGAAAGCTTTGTTAGGGTCTCTTTTTCTAGAAATAGACCTTTATACTATTCTTTTTTTTTTTTCGTGATCGGTAACGGGATCGCAACCCTCGGTGTCGCGCCCGTACCGCGACCGGCAACGGGATCGCAACCCTCGGTGTCACGCCTGCACCACGCTCAACCAGTGAGCGGACCGGTCTCTATATGGGATCCGAACCCTCAGCGGGAGCGCCACCGCACTCCCAAGCACAGCACTCTACCGAGTGCGCCACCGGGCCGGCCCTATACTATTCTTTCTGAGAGAGAACATGACTGAAGTTTGGAAGGAAAGCAACTTGAAGAAGTCAGTAGTTGAGGTGGGATTTGAGTACAACCATTATTTTCCCTAAAAATCCCAGTAGAGCTTTTTAACCATAAGCTAGTACTTGTTAAATACTCCCACCAAACTACTGAGTAATCTAGATGGCATTTCACCTGCCAGCATATACACTGCCTCTGACTTAAAAGGTGATAAGGACAAGCTGTTGGTGACAAGCTGTTGGTGCAGTGGGACAAGCAACAGACATGGAAGAAACATGAAGAGGCTGGATGGAGCCCGTGCTTGCACTGACTCAGCCCCTCCTCCTAAGGTAACCTAGTACTAATCTATTTTTGGTATCTTCTGGCTCATTTACTAGCAGTAATTCAGTGGGTCTAGATGCCCACAAAAGGTAAGGCCTTAAGGTTAATGGAGCCAATAAGCCAATAACCCTGTCCTTTTCCCATCTCTACTGGAATAAAGAACAAGTTTTCTTGTTGGGGACATGGACCAAGCTAAAAAGTATATTTCTTTCAGTCTATTTTAGTCAACCAAGCTCAGGAATATAATGACTCATCAGGCTCATATTCTCTACTTCAATAAATTCCAAACAGTATCCCAATACTTTGAGAAAGGCCTTTAAAGGGCACTGTGAATACTGTTGTTTGTGCATTAAAAGTGCCGACATACAAACAGGACATACAAACAGACAAGAGACAGCAGTTCGCTGGGACAGCACAAACCTTGCAACTGACAAGAAGCCCAAAGAAATTCTGTACTCACTCAGCGTTCATCATCAACACTATCTAAAGCTGGTATTGAATTCTGCTTTCTCAGCAACACTCCACCATCACCATGCTGATAAAGAAAAATCACTCTAGGAGGTCAGCAGACCTTGAAGATATATTGGCACAGTGTGGCATGACAAGCACATCTGATTGCACACATATCAAACCTAGAAAAAAGATGCTTATTTGCATCCAATCTTTTTATTATTATTATGAGACCTGGCTCCATCTCTAAAATCAGATTTTTTTAGTACTCATCAGCAATACTGAAAGCCATTCTCAACATAAAGCATCAAGATAGTCCCCAACAAGGTTCATGTATTACATACAGCATGTCTATTAACTCTGCAGTCAGATTGACCATTTCCCCCAATGCTACTGGTCAAGGCAGGCAAACAATGGCACCAGCAGCATTCCTAAGCAGGAATGCTAACAGAGCCACAAACAGGAGCAGAATCCATTAACCAGGGCTACATGGATTAACCAGGCGAGTGTGTAAGTTCTCAAAGTGACCACGTAACTATCTACCTTCTCAGCTACAAGTACAGAAGCAGGTCATATTACTGACAGGAGCAGCATCTTTCATTTTCAAAGTGAACAACCTGTATGTAAAAAAAACACATTCCATTTGGGGCACATCCCAGAAACTCCCAGGAACCTAGGACTTAAAGAAGAGGAAGTTAAAAAAAAAATAGCAGCCATAAAAGAAAATAAGCTACTTTTCTCCAGGATCATCTAGTTAGGAAATTTTGAGTGCTCAAACTGTATTTAATTTCTGGACTTAAACAGTGAATGCTTAGTGTTGTGAACAATGGTATAACTGGAGGGATGCATGTGATTGGGAGGGAGTGACCTGGATGCTGGTAAAAGTTGGCAAGGTGTATAAACTGCCAGACAGGAAAAGGGAAAGTTCTGTTCATATATCAGAAAAATAGAGCAAAACTCTGCTTTCAATCTAATTCAGATAACCTTTTGAACTTATCAGATAAAGGAGCCTTTGTACTGGAAGAAACAGTAAATCAGGGCATCCTGACTGCTAACTGCCAGAGAGCTGACTAGGGACGGGAGTGGGGATGCAAATCATCTGGACTAACTGGACACCACTGGGGAAGGGGTAGAAAGGAAGTCCTACCTTACAGAGAACCTTGGCCATCTCAAAGGTGCCCACAGTATCCATATTGGCGGCAATGATGGGGACCCCAGTGTACACCTGCTTTGAGTTCCGAAATGAAAAGGATCTTGTGAGATCCACCTGCAGATATAAACAGGAAACAGCATTTCATTTACCCAAAAAAACATGTATCGCATTAGGACAATGACCAGGCATCTTTCTTGGTCCTAGCCCACCAGGAGCTTGGGGTTAAGAAAGAGTAAGTAAAGAAGCTGGCTCACCTCACTTCGAGACTTAAGGGTGCTGCGTTTGGGTCTCAGCAGGACATCATTGAAGTCCAGTTTCACATCGTTGTCGATATGAGGCATGGTGGGGGCCTCGAGGTAGTGACGAATCTGAGGGCTAGAAGGTAGAAAAAGTCAGGAGGAACCTGAATCAATCTCACCTTTGGCCTTAATGCCCTGTTAGGACTGGCAGCAGTATTCATTTCACTCCTCGCTTAAGTTGTCTAAGGTCGGGAATAGGTCGTGATGTGGTCCCTGAAGCCTGTAGCCCCGATCTGTCGCGTGGTTGCGATTATCCACGGTGTCTCCATCCCGGGTACTGTTTCTTGGGGAGAAGAGCTGGTAAGTTGTTGTGAGTGACCCTGAAGGTGCATATCTTACCCCGCTAACTCTTCCTTCTGCCCCTGAAAAGAACAATCTGAGGTAAGTAGCTGACTTAGGTGGGCGAAAGGAGGGAGGGGAGGGCCTCATAACCAATTTCCGGAATATAGGTACTCACTTCCTGTTGCCTCGGCCCAGGTGGCAGTCGACCAAAGTTCCCCTTGCTTAGCAACTAGTTTCGTGCAGCCCCGCCGAGCCTTGTGCGCCAAGTCAGTAGGTTCCGCTAATTGCTGGCGAGAACGACTAACCGAGGAATTGTACCTTCGGCCATGCGAGGCCTCCTGGGTAACAGAGTTCACACGCCGAGGTTGCCGTTGGATCCGAGGGGCGGAAGACTACAATTCCCAGGGTGGAACGGACGAAGCTGCCCCCCGGCATGATGGGAGAGGTAATCGTTCCGCCCCCGCTTTCCGCTAGCCCTGGCTCGCTAGGGACTCTCAGAATCGCGGAGGCGTCATCTCTGCTGTAACTAAGCTGCCCGCTTCTTTTTATTTACGACGCCACTGAAACGAAATGCGGGAGCCTTCCTAAGCCTTTCGGGAATCCCGTGGAAAGAAGGGGGGGTGGAGCCAGACAGTGACCCGGAAACAGAAGTGACTCCCACGGGCAGAGTGCTGGGGAGCAGCAGCAGCGACCGCAGCGGTACAAGCCGCAATTTATCCGTGTGCAGCCGCAAGCAGGGAAGAAGATGCTAATTAAAGTGAAGGTGGGAGCATCTCCAGCCTTGCCGAGACGCATATGGTACTGGGCTGGCCGTTGTGCCTTACGAGAGAAGTGGAGAAGGAAAACCACGCCTTTCCCGAGCCTGGAGGGCGCTGACAGCCGCAGGGCTCCGCGCGAGGGGTGATGGGAAATA
Source organism: Galeopterus variegatus (assembly GCF_000696425.1). Classification (NCBI taxonomy): domain Eukaryota; kingdom Metazoa; phylum Chordata; class Mammalia; order Dermoptera; family Cynocephalidae; genus Galeopterus; species Galeopterus variegatus. The sequence continues at coordinate 278,950 of NW_007726885.1, forward strand.
GGGGGACCAGGGAGGGCGTTGGGAGCTGGGGGCTGGCCCCTCCTGACGACCGTGGGTTTCTGCTGTCCCTGCTTTCTCTCTAGGACTGTGCCTTGACCCAGAAGGGGGTTGCTTTTGTCCGAGATCTAATTATATTCGAGCCCCCGCGGCTATAGAAAATGCCTAGTAGCAGCTTGCCTCCTCTTTCTCTCGGATTCTCGGGATAAGCTGTGCTTCCTGTTCCTCGTGGCCGGGTTACCTCTTCTCCCTGCCCCTAACGTAGGCTGCCTCCGAGCATAGAACTAAAACATAGAATGTATTATTCAGCCACTTGCCTTTCTGAGTCGGGCATCCTGGACTAGCCTCACTTCCTCGTCTGAAGCAGGTTAATTACCGGTGCCCTAGTTCTGGTACTAGCCGTGTTTCCTTCATGTCTATCTCTCAACTCCCGTGGTTCTTCTTCACCAACTTGGTACCTTTATTAGTCCTGTTTGCTGTTTCCTCTTTTGTACCTTCAGAGACAAAAAGCTGACAATTGATGCAGTCCAACACTAGTTTGATCTTTGTGTAGCTGTCAGTCTATCTTTATTTCATCATTTCCTTAGCGTATTTACCATACGTAATAGCTATTCTTAACCTTCTCTTTTCCAGTCCTTCCAAACTACCTCTCAGCTAAGGGCAAACAGCATGTTAAAGATCATTGTTTCTCAAACTTTGAGAAGCGACATATAAAAGAGTCGTGGAATCAATTTAATGGGTCAGTGGGTTGCAAGCAGCATTTAAACAAACAAAAAAACAAAAAATACCAGGGTATACTGTTGGGTAAGGGTATTGTTTTGGGAAATTTTTTAAAATTTATATGTATATTGCACACATGTATGTGTTACTAGTTCATATGTATTTCTTAGTGTGGTTCACTGTCAAAATTTTGAAAAACTAACAGATGAAATCTTTTCAGTGCATATGGTTTTCTTGTGTCCTCTTAATCCAAAGAAGAGGTTACTACTAAAGTGTTTTTTAAATTTATAGAGCATGGTGTTGTAACGCCAAGGTTAAGGGTTCAGATCCCCATACTTGCCAGCTGCCAAAAAGTAAATAATAAAAATTTTTTTAAAATAAAGATTTCAGGCCGGCCAGGTGGCGCACTGCTACAGTGCGCGCTTGGGAAGCGCGGCGGCACTCCCACCGAGGGTTCGGATCCCACATACAGACCAGCTGCTCACTGGCTGAGCGAGGAGCGGGGGCAACACCGAGGGTTGCGATCCCGTTGCCGGTCCCAGTCCGGTACGGGCGCGACACTGAGGGTTGCGATCCGTTGCCGGTCACGAAAAAAGACAAAAAGACAAAAATAAATAAATAAATAAAGATTTCAGTCCATACTAAGAAATACATAACCCATACATACACAAAAAACTTACTATGTGTGATGTGCTCTGGTATTTTCAGTTGTATTCTAAGTTAATTTTATAACCCATTGATGGGTTGAGACCTGCAGTTTAGAAAACACTGCTCTAGATGAGCTTCTCAAACTTCAAAGTATGTAAGGATCACTTGGGAGACTTGCTAAAATGCTTATTTTGATTCTGTGGGTGTAGAATGGGGCACTAGATTCTGCATTTCTTTTTTTCTTTTTGGCAGCTAGGCTGGTTCAGGGACCTGAACCCTTAACCTTGATGTTACAACACTGTGTTCTAACCAACTGAGTAACGGGCCAGCCCAAGATTCTGCATTTCTAGCAATGTACCTGGTGATCTCCCAGGTGCATATTTGTGGACTGCACTTTGAATAGCAAGGTTGTAGATTTCGTCTCTTTCTTTATATCCATTTTTTTTTTTTTTTTTTTTTTTTTTTTTTTTTTTTTTT
>NW_007726885.1:281082-331459 GCF_000696425.1 Galeopterus variegatus
AAGCAAGGTTGTGGTTTTCTTTTTTTTTTTTTTTTCCTTTTTTTTTTTTTTTTTTTTTTTTTTTGTCTTTTGTCTTTTTCCGTGTCCGGCAATGGATTGCAACCCTCAGTGTTGCCCCCGCACCAGACCGGGGACCGGCAACGGGATCGCAACCCTTGGTGCTGCTCCCGCGCCTCGCTCAGCCAGTGAGCGGGAACCGGTCTGTATGTGGGATCCGAACCCTCGGGCGGGAGCGCCGCCGCGCTTCCCAAGCTGCGCACTTATCCAGTGCGCCACCGGGCCGGCCCTCTTTATATCCATTTTTATTTAGTACTGCTCTAAAATAGCCAGTCTCCTTCCTGCCGCACTTTCCTTTCTGCCTTCAAACAGGTCTCTCTGTCCTGCGTCTCTTTCTTTTTTTGTTTGCTGCTTTTCTTTATATTAAATACATATGAAAGCAATTAGTTGTTAGTTACTGTATAAATGATAGGTTTTATTAGGGTTCCTTGGTGTATTATTAATTTTCAGCTCTTGTCTTTGTGTAGCTGACTTCTTCCATATCGTTCTGTAATCCTTTAGAATTAAATCCTTCCTGATTTATATCTTCTCTTGTCTCCTCATCTCTGTTGTTCTAAAATTGAATGTATTATCTTCTATCATAATCCATCTTTCCAATAGCCATCTCATATGTTGATCCCATCTATCTACCAGGTATCTGGAATGCAATTCTTTAGAGTCAGTGCTCTTTTATAGGGCCTGACTTTTCATTTGAAACCTCTTTGTACTTTATTTAGTTTTTCTCCCCATTCCCAACACCCTCATTCTGCTCTAGGGTCTCATTAACTTATATATTTATTTTCCTGTGATAGCTCCAACTAGATTTTCCTACTCCCATACCTTCTCTAAAGTGTAGTCTAAACCAAGACATGGTGTACAAAACCACAGTGTGCAAGTCTTTGTTAAGCTTCTTTTTCATCATATTACTCCCTAACTCCAGATCCTGCATTGATTTCCTCATTGCAGATTACTTTGGCAACTGTCTTTATTTACTATCTTAACCTGTTTTCTCATTCAAAAAAATTTTTAATATGCAATAAAATGTATAATTCTTCAGGGTTCATGTTGATGAGTTTGTAACAGTATACACCCATGTAACTACAAGATCTAAAACATTTTCACTCTTACCTCCAAAAAGTTCGATAGGTTAGTTTTGTTTGTTTTAGAACTTTATTATTTATGTACTTATTTTTGGTGGTTGGCTGGTATGGGGATCCAAACCCTTGACCTTGCTGTTACAAGGCTGCACTCTAACCAATTTTACATAAATGGAATTATACAATACAGACAGTCCCGACTTAGAATGATTGACTTAAGATTTTTTGACCTTATGGTGGTACAAAAGCAGTAAGCATTCAGTAGAAACTGTACTTCTAGTACCCATACACCACTCCGTTTTTCATGTTCAGCACAGTTTTTAATGTTACCTAAGATATTCACTTTTTTATAAAATAGGCTTTGTGTTAGATGATTTTGCCCAACTGTAGGCTAACGTAAGTGTTCTGAGCACATTTAAGTTAGGCTAGGCTAAGCTGTGATGTTTAGTAGCTTAGATGCATTAACTGTATTTTCAGCTTACAATATTTTAAACTTAACAATTGGTTTATCTGATGTTAATGCCATCGCTAAGTCAAGGAACATCTATATATAATTGTTGTGTCTGACTTCTTACACTCAGCATAATATTTATCATTGTATATATCTATAGTTTGTTCCTTCTTACTACTGGATAGTATTCCATTGGATGACTATCACAATTTCTTTATCCATTGTCCTGTTGATGGACATTTGGGTTGTTTTCAGTTTCTGGCTATTGTGAATAAGATACCTATGAACATTGTTATACAAGTCTTTTTGTGGATATATGTCATTTCCTTTTTTTTTTTTTATTTTATTTTATTTTATTTTTTTTATTTTTTATTTTTTTATAGGATGACCGGTAAGGGGATCTCAACCCTTGGCCTGGTGTTGTCAGCACCACGCTCAGCCAGTGAGCAAACCGGCCATCCCTATATAGGATCCGTATCTCCTCCTGCCTAGAGCAGTATGTTAGGCTTAGGTTCATCATATACTTTTATTTTTTTTTATTTTATTTTTTTTTAAAGATGACCGGTAAGGGGATCTTAACCCTTGACTTGGTGTTGTCAGCACCACACTCTCCAAAGAAAGTGAACCGGCCATCCCTATATGGGATCTGAACCCGCAGCCTTGGTGTTGCCAACACCACACTCTCCCAAGTGAGCCATGGGCTGGCCCCCCCATATGTCTTCATTTCCTTTGGGTAAATATCTAAGAATGGAATTATTAGGTCATGTGGTAGATGTCTGTAACTCTAAAAAGAAACTGCCCAACAGTCCTCCAAGGGGTTGTACCATTTTACATTTCTACCTGCAGTAGGTGAGCATTCCAGTTGCTCTGCACCCTTGCCAATTTTTGCTAATGCCTCATTTTTATTTTAGCCATTATAATGGGTGTGTTATCTCATTCAGATTTAAATTGATCAACATTGATTTTCATGCACCATAGCATTTCATCATTACCCCTTGTATTTGGACAATAATATTCAATATGGTACTTCCTTGTGTACTGGTTTGTTCTATTAATTTTATGTCTCATTGTTTCTTGGTTGTAAATCTTCACCTGAAAAAGATTGTTGGCAAGACTGGATCACTTTTGTATCTCCTCCTGCCTAGAGCAGTATGTTAGGCTTAGGTTCATCATATACTTTTATTTTTTTTTATTTTATTTTTTTTTAAAGATGACCGGTAAGGGGATCTTAACTGTTGACTTGGTGTTGTCAGCACCACGCTCACCCAAGTGAGCTAACTGGCCATCCCTAAATAGGGATCCGAACCCGTGGCCTTGGTGTTATCAGCACCACACTCTCCCGAGTGAGCCACGGGCCAGCCCCATCATCATGTACTTTTAAATAGCATTCAACGTGTTGCCAGATCATAGTGATCAGATTTGAAGGAAGAAACTCAATATGGCATGATATACCTAAGAGTATCTTTTTAAATTGTTCATTTACTTTAAAACAACTTTAATTACAGACAATTTCAAACATACATAACAACAAGAGAAGGTCATATCTACCCTTCACCCATCTTCAAAAATTATCGTCTCATGGCCACCTCCCTTTACCTGATTTGTTTTACACACCCAGATAGCATAGCATATATTATTTGTGTGTGTTTCTGTATTTATCCGTTAAAAATAACTTTTTTTTTACTAACATAAACATAATTAGCACACCTAAAAAACTGAAAGTGATTTCTTTTTTTTTTTTTTTTTTTAAAAAGATGACCGGTAAGGGGATCTCAACCCTTGGCTTGGTGTTGTCAGCACCACGCTCAGCCAGTGAGCAAACCGGCCATCCCTATATAGGATCCGAACCCGTGGCCTTGGTGTTATCAGCACCGCACTCTACCGAGTGAGCCATGGGCCGGCCCTGAAAGTGATTTCTTACTGTCATCAAATCACCCTGTTGTCTCATTTGTTTTTTACAATTTGAATCTGGATCCAACTAAGATCCATACATTGCATTTGGCCAATAGGTATTTTAAGACTCTTTAAATCTGTAGATTCCCCCTTTTCCCATTTTTTCTTATTGAATAAACTAGGTTGTTTGTCTCAAAGAGTTTCCTACAGTTTGAATTTTGCTGATTACATCCCCATGTTATCTTTAATATATTCCTCTTTCCTCTGTATTTCCTGTCAATTGGTAATTAGATCTAGAGGCTTGATTAGTCTGTGTGTGCTCTGTGTGAGAACAATTCATAGGTGGTAGTGTGGTATATGCTTGTCAGGTGTTTTTGCTTTCTGTGATGTGTCATTGCCTAGATCCATTATTTCATTGGGGGGTTACAAAATGAGGTACTCTAATTTTATTGTTGCTTAATATTTTAGCTGAAATGTTTGAGTGGTGTCCAAAATGGTAGCCATTAGCTACATGTGGCTATTGAGCACTTGAAAGGTAGCTAGTGAGACTGAAGAATTGAAATCTTAATTTAAATTTAAAAACTGAAACTTAATTCAGTGATTGGAAAACTTTTAAGTATGTTTGGAACAGTTTGGATATATAAATCTACTCTTTCAATTGTGAATTAGGAAATTTAAATACAGATTAATTGTTTCAGTTGAAAATTGACCTCTGAATTTAGATGTGCAGTAAGTATGAAATGCACACAGAATTTTGAAGATTTGGTTAGAAAAAAATATATAAAATATATTAATAATATTTGTATTCATTACATGTTGAATGATAATATTTTGGATTTATTGGGATTTTAATATTAAAATTAGCTTCTCTTTTTTTTTTTTTTTTTTTTTGGCAGCTGGCTGGTATGGGGATAACCTCAACTTTTTTAAGGTGGCTACTGGTAAATTTAAAATTGTTTTCGTGGCTTGCATTACATTTTTTTTTTTTTTTTTTTTTTTTTTTTGTCCTTTTTGAGACCGGCCGCACCGCGCTCAGCCAGTGAGTGCTGTGAGCGCACTGGTCATCCCTATATAGGATCCGAACCCGTGGCCGGAGTGCTGCTGCGCTCCCAGCGCCGCACTCTCCCAAGTGCGCCACGGGCTTGGCCCTTGCATTACATTTCTATTGGACAGTACTGTTTATGGAATCTTTTCTTATACCCTAATCAAGGACATCGTTTTTTAAATAATTTTTTTTCTCATTACAACATATTCACATTCACAGTATAATAAATAGAAGATATAGAAAAGCACAAATAGTGTAATTAAAATCACCCATAATCCCACAACCCAAGATAAAAGCACTGATGATGAGGGTTCTTTAAAAAGTTCATGGAAAAATAGAATTAAAAGATAATACGGAACTGGCCAGTTAGCTCAGTTGGTTATACCACGGTGTTGTAACACCAGGGTCAAGGGTTCAGATGCCCATACCGGCCAGCCACCAAAAAAAAAGATAATATGAATCTTTCTGTGAACTTTACGAAGTACCCTCATATATCTTTCCAAGGTTTTTTTTGAAAACATTTAAATGCCCATATGTTGATTTTACAAAATTGGAATTATACTCTATATAATCTAACTTGTTTTCTTCTTAAATTACGTATACATTGTTAATATATTTCAAATAATTAGTTATCCTAAACATTGTTTGAGGACTGTGTAGTTTTCCCTCTGTGGTTGTACCATAACCCTCAGTTGTTTGATATTTAGACTGTGTTTGTAATTTTTCTTTGTTTGGCAGCTGGCTGTATGGGAACCCTTGACCTTGGTGTTATAAGGCTGTGCTCTAACCAACTGAGCTAACCAGCCAGCCCCCTGTGTTTTTAATTTTTTAGTATCAAAAGGCTATGATGACCATCGTTGTAGGTATATTTTTGGACATAGTCATGATTATTTTCCTAGAAGTGTTGTTGTTGGGATGTGATATTGCCAGATTGCTCTCTGGATATATTTAGGGGCCCCTACAGTCAATTTCAGACACAAAGAGCCAGTCCTAGAGTTTTAGATTTTTCAACCCAGTAATTTTTTTTTTTTTTTGTCATAAGGTCCAAGCATCTTACTTTTGGGAGAGCAGCTCTAGACCTTCCCTAGAATCTTTTTTACTCTTTAAAAATGTTTGTCAAATCAAAATGAATATTTATTAACATTCATGTAATAAAGGAAAATATTTATATAAAAACTTTTAAAAGTACAGGTAAAGGGAGAGTCACCCTCGATATACCCTCCCCTCAGCCCTACTCCCCTTCTTTAAGATAATCACTGTTATGAGATGTAATACTTCCTAATCCTTTTTTCTTGCATGTATATATGTCTGTATATAGAAAATGATATATAATTATACACTATTTAGATCTTTCCTTGTTAGTGTATAAACTGTTGTATAATATATCATTCTATGCATGTACCATAGTTTAATGATTTTATTATTAATGGTCATTTCTAGTGTTTTACAAACAGCGCTGCAATAAACCTCACATGTGCCTCTTTGGATACATGTTCAAGTTTTTCCTCCATGTTAGTTACCTAGAAATGGAATTGTCCGGTTGAAAAATCTGTGCATTTAAAGTATTAAGATCAATAAAGTGATATAGTTTATGGACAACACAGGAACTGCAAACTTTGCATTTTGTCAGGTAATGGCCTTAAAAAAATTACCATATATTGTCACCATCATTTCATAAAAGGAAATTTTAACATCTGAGTATATTTAATTTAATGGAAATCTCACTGTTATCATTATTTTTCTCATTTTACCAAAGACTGTTGAAAATTTTCAGAGACCAGCGTGGGTTGGGATAGAAACTTGAGAATCAATTTCATAATTTATTCTTTTGCATCCAAACAGGTAAACCTGAAGGAGTTGCTCCTGCATTTTTGGAAATGTACTAATATTGAATTATTCTTGTGGCCAAGAAATTTTCTAAGTCTTTTCTTCATATTGGTCTATGTGAATACCATAAGTAGATTCCAAGATCAGACGAGATAGGGCACATTCAGGGTGAAATGGCCAAAGACTGAATAACATAAGTAGAAACCATAGGTTATTTTGAGAGCTACTGAAGGAGTTTACATTGGGTCCCACTATTAGACCAGCTAGACTCAGGCAGTACAGAGTCCAGAGCTAAAAGAGGGCTCTGGGGCCAGAGGATCTGTGTTTGGATCCACTCTCCACTTTTGACTTCGAAGGTATGTTTTTTAACCTGTCCAACTCCTATTTTCCTCATCTATAAAATGGAAATAGTAATAATACATATCTCAAATACTTGGAAAGAATAAATGTGGTGATGCATATAAGACATTTGTATAATTTCTGACCCTTAGAAAGTGTTCAGCTGGGGGACCGGCCCGTGGCTCACTCGGGACAGTGTGGTTCTGATAACACCAAGGCTATGGGTTCACATCCCATATAGAGATGGCCAGTTAGCTCACTGGGTGAGCTTGGTGCTGACAACACCAAGTCAAGGGTTAAGATCCCCCTACCGGTCATCTTTTAGAAAAAAAGAAAAAGTGTTCAGCCAGCTGCCAAAAAAAAAAGTGTTCAATAAATGTTGGCTGTGATCATAACGTGATCATCAGTGTATTTAGCCCTTCCACAAATATTTATTGATTTCTTATATGTCAAACACTGTGCTTTGTGTTTGTGTTACAGAGATGAGTTAAACAGTTGCTGTCCTGTAGGAAGTTGTAATGAAAGTTGGAGAGTTTAACACTTAATCAACTAGCTGTAATTGGTATTAATGGAAGTATTAATAAAGTACACTAGGAACAAGTCTGGGCATCATATTGGAGATCTTATATTAGAGCGTCTTTGAAGGTTATAGTATTCCAACAAAGAAAGCAGTAGAAGCAAACAAATGCCTCTAAATTGGACTGAGCATGGTGTGTTTGTGCTCTGGATCACTGTACATCCTGGTGCAGATAGAGCTTTAAAAAAAAGCAAGGACAATGGGAAATTAGATTAGGTGGAACATAACATTTATAACTGTAGAGTCTGTATAATTATTGTGTTTGGATATCAGCAACCCTTACCCTGTGGAAGAACTAAGAAGACAAGAGCTGCAATTTAGGATTTAAGTAGAAGTCAAGAGGATATGTGAGAATGTGATGTTGCATTCTAGTATTTCTTTAAAAACTGGTCAGAGGTGATTACTGGTGTCCTTGAGAATTCTTTGAATTATCTTAATGTTGATTTCTAGTGTTGATATTTATAATAGAACAAGGTCCCTCTGACTTGATAGACTACCTTCCTTAGGGTATCTTTCATTGCGGTATCATCCAAAAGAATTCTAACATTCTTACTGATTTGGAGGGAGTGGAGGCAAAGGAAGATGACTTGTGGAATTAAGAGGATCAGATGGTTAACAGAATCTTGCCCTACCAAGTTGTCCACAACCTGAAAATGATTGACAGATACAGGTATGGTCAAAGCATTCTGATTCTCCAAAGCAGCATTGCTGAGAATTTGTATCTCTCAGAAGACAGTAGGTCCCTAGAGACCAGGACAGGATGTTTTACCTAGAAAACAAATTGTATTTTGGGCTGTAGGACTCACGAAACCCTTGCCTGTTTCAGACGCTGACTGGAAAGGAGATTGAGATTGACATTGAACCCACAGACAAGGTGATGTACGCCCAACACCTCTTCATGCCCTTCTCCTTGCCATGTACATTTGTTTGAGTATGCTTATGAACTTGGTCCTTTTATTCTCATGCTGTTTGCATAGCCCTTGTTCTTCCCATTTCTGTGGTCCTCCCCCTGAGCATTCTCTGACTGCTTGTCCCTCTAAAGGTTGAAAGAATCAAGGAGCGTGTGGAAGAGAAAGAGGGAATCCCCCCACAACAGCAGCGGCTCATCTACAGTGGCAAACAGATGTGAGTTTGGGGTGAGAATGAGGGCCTGGCAATCTCCTGTGAAGATAAGAAGGGGACAGCTACTGGAGGTGGATCAAGCCTGCCTCACTTTTTTGGTGCCTTAGACCCTTTGGCAATTTGGTAAAGCCTATCCCCTTCTCAAAATAAAGCTTTTTCAGGCATAAAATTAAAAATATAGAATTAGAAATGAAACTAATTATATTGACGTACAATTATCAAAACACTAAAACAAATTTGTGATATAGTAATATATGTGCTTCTTTATTAATATATTAAATAAGATCTAATGGTGGGTCTAATAACCATAATTTTGAAAGATTTTCAAGATACAAACAGTTGTAATGTGATATGAAAATATCTAATTTCTATTGTTGACAAGTTACTCATTGCTAATACTATTTGCCTACATCCAAAATTAAAAGAAATATTAAATTTCAATTAGGGGTTAGTAAAAATACAGATGGAATTTTTTTCTCATCCAAGTTTACAGACCCCAAAGAGACCTGTGAAACCCAGGTTAAGAACCCTTGTTCTTGGGGCTGGCAGGTTAGCTCACTCAGTAGACCATGGTGCTGATAACACCAAGATCAAGGGTTCAGATCCCCTTACTGAGATCTAGAACCCCTATTCTAGATGGTATTTCTAATGCTGTTTGGTTTTTGTTTTTTCCTCCTTTTCCTGCAGGAATGATGAGAAAACAGCAGCTGATTACAAGATCCTAGGTGGTTCAGTCCTCCACCTGGTGTTGGCTCTGAGAGGAGGAGGAGGTCTTAGGCAGTGATGGACCCTCCCTCCGTGTTCCTTCCTTATCCTGTCGCTCATAATGAGGCATCATATATCTTCTCACTCTGGGTCACCAGAGCCACTGCCCCCCCTCCCCTAGATGCCCAGTCTTGTGTGTCTACTGGTGGGAGACTGTGAGGACCCCAAGATGCAGTGTTCATGGCCCAGAGGACCCTTGCTGGCTATTGGGTTTTAGTTTGCAGAGAGTCCTGTGTGTGTCCCTGTCTTATAGCTATGCTCCTAGTTGTCAATAAAATATTTCCTGGCCTCCTGGAATCTTTCTTATATTGCATAAATGTGACTGAAGTCAGAATGGACCCAGTTTTCACCCACTTACACCAGGCTGAAGGAGTGGGACAATGGAAAGCATGTCGCTCTTAGTGGGATTATCAGACTCAAGGAAAGCCTACTCTCAGTGGTGTGCTGGAGCCAGTTCATACCGGCTCATGAGAGCAAATTACTGGATCTCTTCCCAACAACATGTTAATTGACTTCTTGTTGGTAGCTTGAAATTGGCCATGATAGAAATGTTTACAGAAATGGGCAAATACTACAAATTAGTTCCTCCCCCAAAACTGGTTATTACACATCTAGGGGCATGCTACTCTCCTGGATGGTGGAAGCCAGGAGAGTGAGTTCTCTTCCACTGTGGTTCTACTGGACATTTGGGCCTGGTTGGAAAAGGGCCTCAGGGGCTTTGAAGACACTACATTCTTTATGATTGGAATCTTGCTGAGTGAGGGCTCTGGGTTCCACCCTCTCAAGAGCCTGATATAGAGAGGGGTTGCATGAGGGGTGACTTGTATGGATCACTTAGGTCTCAATTGGTATGATAAAGTGAGAGGAGCCAGAAGAAAAAGCTTGCCTTTCCTGGCTTCTTTAGAATCTGGCGAGGCTGGGTGGAATGGAGAAGTAAGGGAAGATGCCTGTGGCCGGTACCTTGAAGACTTGACTCCTGTGATTCTGTGTGCTGTAGCGCCGGTACCTTGCGGCAGTCGTCTCCCCCGTCCAGCATCAGAAGGCGCTCTTGCGCCATCGCCAGGCTGACAGCCCGCTCTCGGCGTGGCGACACTCTAGTCGCCGTTTCTCTATGTCAAACAGGGCGCCCTCCTGAGCAGCCGGACCTCAGCCGGGAGGAGGCTCGCACTCCGAGCGCGCAGCCTGCGGGCGCGGGTCATGGCGCGGCTCCCGAAGCTCGCGGTCTTTGATCTGGGTGAGGGACGGGGAGCGGAGAGTTTAGCAGGGCGCTCTCCTTTTGCACACCCCGGTGCAGCTCTCGAGTCCCTGCGCCCCGCGAGGCTGAACTTTCTCCCCGCTTCCTCTCGCAGATTACACGCTCTGGCCTTTCTGGGTCGACACGCACGTAGATCCCCCGTTCTACAAGAGCAGGTGAGGCAGGGAGAGAGGACTGGGACCAGGCGGGGCCGGCCGCAACTGAGCGCATTCTCGCCCTCTCCAGTGATGGGACTGTACGAGATAGGCGGGGCCAGAACGTCCGACTGTACCCAGAGGTGCCTGAAGTCCTGGAACGATTGCACGGCCTTGGGGTGCCGGTCGCGGCCGCTTCACGGTAAGAAGAGCGACTGACAAAAACTGTCCGTCTAATGCTGAAGGATACATGTATTAGGAGACCTCTTCTGTAACCCCTCGGCTACAAAATTTAGGAGGTGCAAATTTGCAAGTATTTGCCTATTTTTTCTCATTGTACCCTCTCCTGTGCCTTTGAATGATTAAATATTGGCTCAGCACCCATCGTGTCAGACAAGGCTATGGAGTTGAATTAAGGCCGAGAATGCCTATCCGTCCTGGAAAAACAGCAAGTTGATTTCCTCATTATTCTTAACTTTGCTGGCAGCCCTCGCCCTTCACTCTCCTAAACCCATCTGTTACACATGTTTGCAGGACAAGTGAGATAGAAGGGGCCAACCAGCTACTGGAGCTCTTTGACCTTGTCAGATACTTTGTTCATCGGGAAATCTATCCGGGCAGCAAGGTCACACACTTTGAGAGGTATGCAGAGGTAAGGGTAGGAGCAGGGAGACAAAGTACCAGAGAGGCTGGGGGAGCCAAGATGCCAGCTTGGTTACCCCTGCCCTGTTTTGCACAGGTTGCAGCAGAAGACTGGAGTTCCTTTCTCCCAGATGATCTTCTTTGATGATGAGAGGAGGAATATTGTAGATGTCAGCAAACTGGGTACTGAGTGGTGAGGATAACCATTGGGGGAATGAGGAGAAAGGGTTTCTAGGAGGAATTAGGTAGATATATACAGGGTGGATAGTCTGCATGACAGATGACACCTACAGAAGGTGGAAGTAATAATGGGGAGCCCTGAAAGCCTGATGAAATGTGACTTCTTTTTCTTTCTAGGTGTTACTTGCATTCACGTCCAAAACGGAATGAATCTGCAAGCCTTAACTCAAGGATTAGAGATGTTTGCAAAAGCCCAGATTGGGCCCTGAGGTCCAGCCCTATGAATGAGCCTCATTTGAGGCCTAAAACTGAAAGGAAATCAAGAAAGCATTTTCAGGTGCATTTGTAATTTATTAAAGTGTATCTGTGTATGACAGAAGAGATCTTACCCACAGCGTGGGTTGTTTTTATTTTTCTAGCCTGTGAACTGGGGGTGGTTGTCCTGAGGTGCCAAGATCAGAGTGTGAGACATTAGATTGCATCATGGTCTGCCATATAAACTTGTGGCAACCCCAAGACTGTGTTGACCTAAAAGAAATTGAGGCCGAACATATAAAGCACAAATTTCATTGAGCCAATATGATAAGTGCAACTGGGGAGATCCCTCTGAGAAATGTGCTCTGAAGAGGGCCAGCAGAGCTTAGCATTTTATAATCACAAGAAGGGGGAAGGATCAAAAGAAAGAGGACAATCCCACCTAATTACTTCATCAGGTTTTCTATTGGTTGTACGTGACTTTAGGTTTGGGATTGTTACTAGGTTACCATTCTACATGCAGGGATCTGGGGTAAGGGTTACAAGAAGCATTCTAGGTTATTTTATGGTTTTCTGGTACTATTATGTCTGCTTCTAAGTAAAAATGGTCCTATGATAACATTTTCCAGGACTGGTGGATGAGACTACTGACTTATCCCAGACCTCCCAAGGCATTATAATTTTGCTGACCTGATCAGGGCAGATTTTATGTTATCAACTGTGATCCCCTTCTGCTGGAACCTGTACGAACCCTTTCTTGAGCTCTGTAAAGGGCATGAAGAACTCTTCCACCAGCCCCATATAGTGGGGTGTCATTAAGCTGCACATTTCCTTCCAGGGGACTAATACCTTGTTTGGGGTTGGGGTGGGGAGGCCTTTTTAGGTAGGAGTAAATGAAGCGGCCGCTTTAAGAGGAGTGCGTGCTGTGGGGCTGGTGGCCGGGCTCACGTGACAGCAGTGGCCTTATTTGCGCCTGTTGATGTCGCCGCAGCGCCTTAAGGAGGGATTGGTTAAGGCGGGCGGTGATGAGACGTCACCTCCCAGGAGCAAGGCGGAAGTGTGAGGGACGCCGAGGGGCGGAGGCGGGAGAGGCGAGCTCACCATGAGTGGTCTTGGCAGACTCTTCGGGAGGGGTGAGCCTGGGCTAGACTGGTTGGCCAGGAGCTGCTGGCCAGAGCTGGGGAGGGGAGACCGCGGCGCTGGCAGGGCAAGAGACCCAGGAGACAAGCTGTCCCGAAAAGCCCAGCCGGGCGGAGCTCCGGTGCCAGGAGACTCGCCTTGTCAGGGCATCTTGCCCCCGTCTGCCTTCCAAGAGCTCGAGATCAGGGAGGGGACGTGAGTGGAGGGCGTGGCGACTGTGCTGGTTCCCACTGTACAGGCCTGGGGACGAGTTTCCCACTGTCTTCATCCAGTCCTTTCCAAACATTGATGCTACTTAGTACTGGGCAAGAGGGGTATGAGGGAAAGGAGAAAGACTACCTTCTTGTCTCTCACATATGTTGGGGAAAACAAGCAAAAACAGGCATTTACAGTGTAATGTAGAAACTCAAATGTTGGAGATGCTACTGAAAAACCAGGGACGCACAAAGAAGTAGGCTTTGGGGGTGGTGATCCAGAAGGCGAGCAGTTTGCCAAGTGGAGAATTGAGATACTCCAGGAAGTGGCAACAGCCTGAGAGAAACACGGAGGCAGGAAAGAGTACAGTATATGTAGAGAAAAGAAGTTCTGGCAGAGAGAGAGAGAGAGTTTTGGATTTTATCCTGTAGGTAATGGAGAGTTCTCAAGGAAGGATTTTAAGCAAGCAAAGGCCATCAGATTTTCTATTTGGAAAAATGACTCTGTTAGAAGTATCGAAGATGAACAGAGAAATTGAGAACAGTTTTTTGTTGTTGTTGTTGTTGTTGTTGTTGTTGTTTCTTCTAGCCCCTTGTACTTTATTCAGTTTGATCCTGCAGTGTCAGGACCTTGGGCATCTCCTAGGATAATGATTATAAAAAATGACTGGAAATGACTTGAACAGTAGTTTCAAATAGTGAAAAGGACATTGGCTTTGGAAGTCATGCTGCCACATTTCCATTCTTGCTTAATCTCTTACTAGTTGTGATTGTAGTCAAAATCTTTGTGCCCATTTTCACATTTGTAAAGTAAAGATAGTACATTAATTATAGAGAATCGTTTAGAGATTAGCAATAACAACCTCATACATACTGTGCACTCAATAATTAGTGGCTAATATTTTTCCTTCACACAATATGGGCCTGCTCCATTGGACTCTTCAGGGAAGGAGAAGGGGCCAACCCCTGAAGCAGCAATACAGCAACTGAAGGAGACAGAAAAGATACTGATCAAGAAACAGGAGTTTCTGGAGCAGAAGATTCAACAGGAGCTACAAATGGCCAAGAAGCACGGGACCAAGAATAAGAGAGGTAATAAGAGAAAGGAGGCAATGGGGAGAGCCCAGGTGGGAAGCAGGTGCTTCTGACTCAGATATTCAGGGTCTGGGCTGGGTCAGCCGCCCTGCAGGCTTTGCGGAGGAAGAAAAGATTGGAACAGCAGCTGGCACAAACTGACGGGACATTATCTACCCTGGAGCTTCAGCGTGAGGCCCTTGAGAATGCTACCAGCAATGCAGAAGTGCTTCGTACCATGGAGCTTGCTGCCCGAGGCATGAAGAAGGCCTACCAGGACATGTGGGTATGGGGGAGGGGAGGTGACCCACCCTCTGGGGAGGGTGGCTTGGTATTATACTTTGGTATTATACTTTGAGCTTTTAAGCCTCTCAGAATGTGAATTTACAGTGTATACTTATGGCAGCTAGGCCTCTGCCTGCCTCCTTGCTTCCTGAAAGAAGATCCTTTTGCTGGAGGGGCATTCTAGGGAAGAAAGATGATTTCTCTAATTCTTTGAGATCCTTGGGGAAGGGAGTCCAACTTATGCTCTCCAATGTAGCTCCTTGCTACTTCTTTGCCCAAACTTGCCTCATAATTTTCTAGGAATCTCTTCTGAGAGCCATGGGCTTATCAGTGTGAGGCCACAAAGCAGGAGAAGGTTCATTCAGGTGAGATGAGAAAGTCAAGGGGGTTGTTGCCTGATTTCTTGGCTGTATATGTTTTTCTCAGGGACATTGACAAGGTGGATGAACTGATGGCTGACATCACAGAACAACAGGAGGTGGCCCAGCAGATCGCAGATGCCATTTCTCGGCCTGTGGGCTTTGGAGATGATGTGGATGAGGTTACTGGGGGTGAGGGGTCAGGGAATATTGGAGAAAGCATGGGGTGGGCCAAAAAGAATGCCCAAGAGAGGCTCTTGGGGCAAGTTTGGGAGGGAACTCCAAAAGTGGTATGTTTTTGGAAGTAGAAGTTTCCTTTCTTCATCTTGAACAGTCTTGTCCCATATCCAGGATGAACTGTTGGAGGAACTAGAGGAGCTGGAGCAGGAGGAATTGGCCCGGGAGTTGTTAATTGTGGGAGACAAGAAAGAAGAACCTCCAATCAAATTGCCTAGTGTACCCAGTATACATCTGCCTGCAGGGCCAGGTACCCAGGGCTACTTTATTGTCTTGAGGACTTGAGAGTGTGGAGAGATATGGGCAAAAGTTATTCTTCATCCACTCTGCCTCAAAAGAGCCAGGCAGAGAGGGCTACAGTTAGGCAGGTTGTTGACTGCATGAGGCCACGTGGCTAAAAGGGAATGGGGACTGAAATCTAGTCTGTGCTCCACTCAACAAGCTGTGTACCTTGGTTTAGGGCTGCAAATGCTGGGAGCAAGAGGCACCATTTTCTATTTTGCACAAAGGTCTTATGGGAATGAGCAGCAGCCCAGCAAGCAGAAGGACCAAACCTTTAGGTTCTTTGCTGGGGAGAGAGAATTCAGCAGGCCCTGAGTGTCATAGCAGGGGATGGCTGGAAGTTGCTGAGGCCTTAACACTTCTTTCTTTCTCTGGGTATCCTTGTCCCCAAAGCTTCCAAAGTGGATGAAGACGAAGATGCACTAAAGCAGTTGACTGAGTGGGTATCCTGATGAGTCTGGGCTCGTCTTTCTTATGCTGCCTCTGTTGATCACTTTTCCTTAAGTGCCAAGTGCTGAGCTAAAGGAGCATAGATTTTTTGGGAGGTCCTGCTGAGGGTGGTAGTGTGACCATGCCTGAGCAAGGCGTCTATTGCCCTCCCATCCCTGGCTCAACTCTGAAGGATCTTGCTGGTTATGGAGCCCTGGGCTCCCTTCTCTTTGAAAGCAGTTACTGTGTCCTTGTTCCCAATAAAACTGGACAGATGGAACCCTGATGTTTATACTTCCTTGTCTGCCCCTGAAACTCTTCCCCTGGTTGTCAGACCTTGTTTCAAGCAACGAGGGGAGGTTGGACCATAGAACAAATGGGCATTTCCAGTATCTTAGCCTATGTTCTAGGCAGACACTGTTTCATCTTTCGAGCTGATTTGCCCTAGAGTTGCCTACTGCTGAGGTTGAGGAAACTGCCATCTATTATTTATCTTAGGACTATATGGAGCCATCTCTGAGTTTTCCCTCATTGTTTTCTCCCAGTCATGCCTCTGCCAAGACAGCTCCATGATTTACTACCCATTTTCCTTTTGCAAAGCACATTTTCAAGGACAGGGAGAGAATACAGGGATGGAAGGGGCAAGTAGTTTTCCTTTATCCAGAACCCACAGTTAATAGCTTTCACTACTAGAAGTCTTGGTTTGGACCCTGTCACTTCTATGTCTGGGAGCAATAGTGGAAGGAGCCCTGACTCCCTGGTATTGTCTCAATAGTGGTTAAGATGGCATTGGAGGGAACCAAGGTACTTCATACACCCTAATGCCTCTTTTTTTTTTTTTTTTTTGTGACTGGCAAGGGGATCATAACCCTTGGCTTGGTGTCACCCGCACTGCGCCCAGCCAGTGAGCGCACCGGCCGTCCCTATATAGGATCCGAACCTGCGGCCCCGGTGCTCCCAGTGCCGCTGCACTCCCAGCGCCACACTCACCCGAGTGAGCCACAAGGTCAGCTCCCTAATGCCTATTTCTAAAAGAACAAACAATGCCATTGCTTTGGACTATAGACAAGCAGAGCCATAGTCAAAGTGAAGCAAGCAGCCCCTCTGCTTGAACATTTAGAAAGCACAAAGATGTAAAATAATGAGCGTGTATTTAGTTGGAATGATAAAGCTTCCCAAAATGGGGTGTTGACCTGAGCACCCCTCCACTGTGAATCACATTGTGAATTACACTGTTGACTTATATCAGGTGTCATAATTACTGGTTACAGACTCTGGTTAGAAATCCACCTCACTCTCAGCAGTTTTCCCTGCTAAGGTTCCCTTAAGGAAAGAATGTCTTTGACTCTAGCTGATGAAACTAAATCAGATTTATTTTTGGTATAAAAGATTTTTAGCCCCAGACCCTCCTGCTTTGCTCCTGTCTCAGCCCTCTCCCTCAGCAATTTTCAGGTTGTGATTTCCAAGGATTGGTGAGGATTAGTGGTGCTGGGGGGCTGACACATGGCCTCAAGCAGTCTGACCTCATGGGTGGGTTGCTCAGGCTGGAACTTGAGCACCCAGGAATCCTTGAGGATGTCCAGGATGGTGGCACGCTTGGTAGCCTGGCATAGCATCTGGAGGACCAGGTTCTAGGGCAGGGGAGAGAGAAGTCTTGGCTGAGGTTGCTCCCCATTGTGCCACACAGGCAATGAGCAGCTGCACCTAAGAAAGAAGCAGGGTAGCCCATCACACCACTCTGGTGAAAGGGGGTATGGCTCTGATTTTATCCTGGAAAGCCAGGCATTTAACTCCCTGGAGGGGAAGGGATGAGTTCCCTAGGGAGAATCTCTTGCATAATCTTCTGGCCTAAAGGGATAGAAGCAACAACCTGCTTATCAAGCATGTCTAAGGTCTGGAGCCCACTGGTTGGTCCTTTAAGTCCTCCCCACTATTATAGGGCAGGGGCTAGAGTGTGAGGTGGCTGGTATTGAAAAAGCCTTCCCCCAGGGTGGGCAGCCTAGGTTGGGTATTCACCACCCCACCCCACCCCTGGGGGTCATCCCTGAGGCCTCAGCCCTCCTGGGGGAGCCAGCACCTTGCACTCCTGGGAGATGGTGGTGTTAGATGGGAAAGTGACTTCCTTTTGAGTCTCTCTCAGCAGCTTCTTGAGATTGGTGTCATCAAAGGGCAGATGGGCAACCACTAGAGTGTAGAGGATGACGCCCATGCTCCAGATGTCAGACAGGAAAGGGTTGTAAGGCAAGCCTAGCAAGATCTCCGGACAGGCATAAGCAAAGCTGCCACAGTAGGTCTGGCTGAGGTGGGAAAAGCAGTTCATTTGGCGGTTAGAAGGGCTACTACGCACAGACTGGTTAGAAGGCACCATCTTGGCGAAGCCAAAGTCCGATATCTTCACGTTCTCCCGCTTGTCCAGTAGCAGGTTCTCCAACTTTAAGTCCCTACCAGCAGCAGAAAGGCTGGGGGTCAGGCTGGGGAGAGGGCTTAGTATTAGACTGGGAGCTGAAGGGCCAGGTGTCAGAGGCTAGAGCTGAGGACAGGCAGGAGGGAGATGGAGGGAGATGCCATTATAAGCGCACAAGGTAGTGAGGAAGAAAGTCATGGTGTTGTAAGCAGAGCCCAAAGGGAAAGAAAAGATGGTACTTGAGGACCACGGGGAGCTCACCATTGTATTTGATAAAGTGCTCTACACATAGTGAGTACTATTTTTTTTTTTTTTCTAAAACATGACCGGTAAGGGGATCTTAACCCTTGACTTGGTGTTGTCAGCACCACGCTCTCCCAAGTGAGCTAACCGGCCATCCCTATATAGGGATCCGAACTCGGCCTTGGTGTTATCAGCACCACACTCTCCCAAGTGAGCCACAGGCCGGCCCTCACAGTGAGTACTTTTTGAGTGTCCTTGACCAGACGATTAAAGTGGAGTAGATGAATGGGCCTAGATATTAAGGAGGGAGGTCAAGGTAGGAAAAACTGACAGAAAACAGGAGACATGCATAAACCCCCCTTGAGAGCTCAAAGGCCCCAGTCCAGGTGGCAGTACCCTCACCGGTGCACGATGCCCTTGCTGTGCAGGTAGGCGATGCCCAGAGTCAACTGGGAGAACCACTTGCCAGCAAGGGGCTCAGGGCAGGCCCCATAGCGCTGAATCCATTCAAGGACATCACCACCCTGAGCCAGCTCCAGAATGATGTAGACTCGGGATGTGGTCTCGATGGCCTGATAGAAGTTGATGAGGTACTTGTGCCGCAAGACTTTCATTACCTGACCCCGGAAGAGGGACCCATCAAACCTGGGAAGGGAGAAACCCGGCTATGCTCCCAGCCCTCTCCCACCGTCCCACTGCTGCTTATTTAGAACTTTGCAACAGGATCAACCCCTGAATCCAAGGGCTGGTGGCATGTGGGCAAACCCTGTTACATACTTGTAGTTTCTGGGGGACTGCAGGTGAGTGAGTAGGTAGTAAAGAGGTCGAATTTTCATCAATGAATTTTCCTAGCTGCTTAGTGAGATGTTCAGTTCTAGTTTGGGGGTTTCTGGTCCCATTCCCTCCTAGTCATACCCCTTCTGAGACACCTCAACCATCTTAGTACCAAGCTTCAGTTCCCTCTTCTAGCCCTTTCCAACCTGTATCTCACGGGGCAGAAACTTGTTAAGATAGTCCTCAGACGCCCTCTTCTTTGAGATGATCTTGACAGCCACCATGACCTTCTGCTTTGTGAAGTAAGCCTCATACACCGTCCCGTAGGAGCCATTGCCAATGACCTTGCCCACGTCATAACCATACTCCTCCATGACAGAGCGGTAGGCTGTAGTGGTTGGTGCTGTCTCCAAGACATCTCCCTTCCCCATGGTGTTGGGCTTGCTGACAGCAGGGAGGTTTGCTACTTGGAAGCAAAGAGGCCAACACCTTGAGCCGCTGAAGGATAGGGTGCCAAGGGGAAGTTACTTTCCAAATGCTTGCCTATATAATCACACAAGTCTGGGATGCTGGGCTCAGCCCTCCACTAGGAACTTGGAGGGGGAAAGAAAGGAGAAGCAGTTATTTTTGTCTCCACTGGCTGTTGTTACTTCTTCCTCCTCTGGTTACGGAACTCCCCAAGGTCCCATGTTCTGTACACATCACAATCCACCTTCTATCCATCACTGGCCACAAAGCTTGAGAATGAAGTGGTTTGGAACGTATGCATTCCTGAAGGCACCTTCTGCAATCTGGTGAGACTCCCCTCATAGATCCAACCCCTTTATTCATGTTTACTGAGTTCTTACTATGTGCCAGACGGTGTGCTGAGTACTAGGATAAAATAACCAATAAGGCCAATAGAGACCCTATGCTCCTAGAGTTTATAATCCTGCATGAGAAAACATGAGTGTGAGAGTATTACAAAGAATTGCAAGGTGTTGAAGCATGTTCTAGGAATCTAACCTCGAAATGCCTTCTTATCTTGCCTTCCATTGCCCTGAACTCTCTAGTTTTCCTCCCGTTCATCTGGTCATTCCTCAGCCTTCGTTGGAGCCTCATCTTTTTCCATACAACTCTTAATCATAATCCCCAGGATTCTATCACAGGCCTTATTTTCTCAGACCTTCTCCTCCTCCTTTAAGGATCTCATCCCCTCTCAAAGCTCCAGTGACCACATTTATGCTGACTGCTCCTAAGCTCATCTCTGTCCCATATTATCTCTAGGAGTTCCAGATCCAGCATTCATTTGCTCGCTGGACATCACACGGACATGCCTTCCCCAGGAACCTAAACTCACCATGTCTAAAATTGAATTACTTTCTTCTTTCAGACTTTCTGTAAGAAGTTCTACACTAATTATCCTTAATTAATTAATTTTTTTTTTCCTAAAGGATGACCGGTAAGGGGGTCTTAACCCTTGGCTTGGTGTTATCAGCACCATGCTCAGCCATTGAGCTAACCAGCCATCCCTATATAGGGGTCCAAACCCATGGCCTTGGTGTTATCAGCACTGCACTCTACCAAGTGAACCACAGGCCGGCCCTTAATTGTCCTTAATTTAGATAGCCAAATGTCATCCCAGGCCCTTCTCCATGCCTCGGTTCCTACATCCAATCTATCACCAAATCCTGCCTCTCCTGTCACCTAGTTTTCTGTATAATAATGCACTCACAGCTCTGTGAGCCCACTGCCACTCCTTTGCTCGAGCCTACATCATTTAGCTGATTGCCCTAGCAAGCCTTCTGCTCCCCTCCAGTCTGTTCACACTGAAGTCCAAGGCATAAATCTGATATTATTCCCATTTAAAACAATTCATTTTCTCCCCATTCTCCTCAGAATCAAGTCCAAATTCTTTCATGTGGCTTTAAGATCTGACCCTGCTTATCTCTCCAATTTTATCTTTTAACACACGCAGTGCTCCAGCCAAACAGAATAACTTTTCCATCTTTGTTCCCTCTGTTCTCCTGGCAAACTCCTACTCTTCTTTCGGAACTTAGCTTAGGAGCTGTTTTAAGGAAACCTTGCGTGCTCAAGCCTAAGTTAGATGTTCCTCCCTCCAGGGTGCTCCCAGAGCCCCAAAACTTTCTCTGTCACAGCACCTAACATAGTGTCTGTAATTGCTTTTCTTGCTTGCATCTCCCATTAGGCTATATGGGGAGGTCAACTGAAGAGAAGAGAAAGATGAAGTCATAGGTTTGAGAAGAATGGGTTGTGGAGAATGGAAAAGAGCTGCTTTGGAAAATGAGCAGGATCACTGGGTAGCATTGAGGGCCCAATTGAGATTGAGGAACACAACTTATAGACGTGTATCATAGTGTTGAGATTCCTTTAGCTTCCTGGCTATAGGTGCTTGAATATTGATGGATAATTTGACCCAAGATTAGGGTTTTGCTTGGCAGCTGCAATGAAACAACAATGGGAGAGAGGCATCAAAACACAGGCAAGAACATGGCTGAAATGGTGGAATGTAGAATCTAAGCTGCATGGGTAAGGAAGACAAGTTAGAAACAGGCCAAAGGTGCGTGGGGAGGGGTTGCAGGTCTCAGTGTAATTGGAAGAACAATGGGAATGACAAGAGGGAGGACAGCAGGTTGTGGTCACAGTGGGGTATTTGGATGTAAGATTGAGGGAGGTGGAGGAGGAAAGAACGAGGGAAGAATCCAAATTCTTGCATTTTCCATCCTTCAAAACAAAACAAATACTCCAAGAACAGATTATGCGATAGGCTACCAGCAAATTCCCATTTAATGAATCTGACCTTGCTGGCAGGATGGTTCCAAAGTACTTATGGAAGCCAGCTCCACATCCTCAATCTAGTAAGATCAGCAGTTGTCCAAGGCACACCATGGTAAGGAGACCTGCCCAGTCCCGCCCATCTTCTGTTCCCACAAGTTGGCCCCTGGATAGTAGCTTGGTGACAGCTCTAGTCTCTTATCAATGGGTAAACCAGTTCATTCAAGGAATGTGTATTAAGCTGCCTAGTATATACAAAAATACTGCTAGACACCGAGGTCAAGGATTTGGATCTCCATACCAGCCAGCTGCCAAAAAAAAAAAAAGTACTGCTAGGTCCTGACAGTACAAAGATGGATAAATTATAGTCTTCCTGTGAAGAGTTAGATATTAGCAAGGGATGGACCGGCCCGTGGCTCACCTGGGAGAGCGTGGAGTGTGGTGCTGATAACACCAAGGCCCCGGGTTCGGATCCCATATAGGGATGGCTGGTTAGCTCACTGGCTCAGCATGGTGCTGACAACACCAAGTCAAGGGTTAAGATTCCCTTACTGGTCATCTTTAAAAACAAAAAAAGAAATTAGCAAGGGAGACAGACAGATAAGTAAAATAACAGTACAGTGAGATAAAATGCCATGAACAAACCTGAGAAGGGAAGGCTTTAATACATAAGTTGACATTTGCACTGTTCAAAAAAAGGAGTTCTCTGGGCAGGTAAGTAGGGAATGGTAGACCTGGTGGTCTGTGCAGGAGGAACAATATGAAGCTTGCAGGCTTGAGAGAACATGACATTCAAGATTTCAATTTGAATACAAGATAGAGTTCTGTAGAAGGGGAATGTACCTGGACAGTTAGGATCCAAATCTGACAGGCTTCATATGCCAGGGTATTTTTACATTTTTTTTCTGGTGGCTGGCCGATAAGGGGATCTGAACCTTTCACCCTGGTGTTATAACACTGTGCTCTAACCAACCGAGCTAACTGGCCAGGCCTACTTTTACTTTCTTATATATGAGGGTATTTCAAAAAGTTTGTAGGTCTAAATCCTGACCTGAAATAAAAAAGAAAAAAGAAGTATGTGAACAAATAGAATTGAAAGATAATGCAATGCTTGTGAGGATGCAGAGAAAAGGGAACTTTCTTATGTTGTTGGTGGGAATATAAGTTAGTATAGCCACCGTGGAGTTTCCTCAGAGGAGTAAAAGTTGAACTACCTTATAACCCAGCAATTCCACTACTGGGTACACATCCAAAGGAAATGAAATCAATATACTGAAGAGATGGGCTGGAGGGTTAGCTCAGTTGGTTGAGCCTCTTAGGTCAAGGGTTTGGATCGTCTCATCAGCCAGCCAAAAAACAACAAAATAATAATAATATATACCAAAGAGACACCTGCACTCCCATTTTCATTGCAACACTTTTTACAATAGCCAAGCGATGGAATCAAGCTAAACGTTCATCAGTGGAAGAAAGGATTTAAAAAACTGTGGTATATATACACAATGGAATACTATTCAGCTATTAAAAAAAAGAAATCCTGTCATTTGCAGCAACATGGATGAAACTGGCCACCATTATGTTAAGTAAGCCAGACACAGAAAGGCAAATACCACATGATCCCACCCATATGTGGAATCAAAAAAAAAAAAAAAAAAAAGAAGTGTTTCTCACAGAAGTAGAGAGTAGAATAATGGTCATCAAAGGCCAGGAAGAGGGCCGGCCTGTCGCTCACTTGGGAGAGTGTGGTGTTGACAACACCAAGGCCATGGGTTCAGATCCCTATAGAGGGATGGTCGGTTAGCTCACTTGGGAGAGCATGGTGCTGACAACACCAAGTCAAGGGTTAAGATCCCCTTACCGGTCATCTCTTACAAAAAAAAAAAAAGGAAGGTGGGGGGAGTGGTGGACTAATGGGTGTAAAGCTATGTTATGTATTCTAAGTCAATTACTGTACACTATATGTATGTATTCAAACAATACACTGTACCCCACAAATATGTACAAATAAATGTTAAAAAAAATAATAATGTAAATCTTTCCATTAACTTTTTGAAGTACCCTCCTATTAATAGGCAAATTTTTATTTTTCGGTGGCTGGCCACAAGGATCGAATCCTGGACTTTGGTGTTATCAGCACCACGTTCTTTGTCTTTTTTTTTTTTTTCGTGACCGGCAACGGGATCGCAACCCTTGGTGTTGCCCCCGCTCCTCGCTCAGCCAGTGAGCGGCCGGGATCGCAACCCTTGGTGTTGCCCCCGCTCCTCACTCAGCCAGTGAGCGGCCGGTCTGTATGTGGGATCCGAACCCTCGGCGGGAGCGCCGCCGCGCTTCCCAAGCAGCGCACTAAAGCAGTGAGCCACCGGGCCGGCCCCAGCACCACGTTCTAACCAACTAAGCTAACCTGCCAGCCTCATTGGCAAATTATGATGTGCATCAAAACTCGAATTTGGGGCCGGCCCGTGGCTCACTCGGGAGAGTGTGGTGCTGATAACACCAAGGCCACGGGTTCGGATCCCATATAGGGATGGCCGGTTTGCTCACTGGGTGAGCATGGTGCTGACAACACCAAGTCAAGGGTTAAGACCCCCTTACCGGTCATCTTTAAAAAAAAAAAAAAAAACTCGAATTTGTTTAAAAAAAAAAAAAATTACTGATGCCTAGGCACCCACCCCCACCCCTGAGATTTAAAAAAAAAAAAAATCTTTCCAGTGGCAGTGTGAAAAATGATCCAAGACTAGCAAGAAGACTAGCAAGATGGCTGTCACGATAACTTAGGTAAGAGAAGATAAGGCCTGAATTAAGGAATGGTGAAGGGCAAGCATTTAGAAGATACGCAAGAAATAAGTAGAGGAGGCTTGGTGTAACATACATTTGAGGAGGATCAATTGAGAAAGAGGTCCAGGTTTCTGGCTTTAGAGGCCAGGTAGTCAGTTAAAGATGATTCCCAAGCCACTCTAAGTTACTTTTTGATACAAAATTCACTGATTCTCTAAAAATCTCCCTACGTTTTGGAACCTCACCCATGTCTGCAGGGAGAAGGGCTGGGTCACAAAGGGCAATAATCATAGAAGTAAGTAAACGAAAGACTTTTCAGGACAGAAGCCACTTGTGATTTTCCACTGTACTTCTCCCCTGGGACAGAATCTTAAGTCAGCTTCCTTACACGTTGCTCCCAGGTTGCCGAAGGGAAATCACTGCCCAGAGGTCTGATTTCCAGGGGAATCTCCCCTGAAGGCAGATCCCCCCCCCTTTTAAAAAGCTGAGATGGGCAAGGGTAAACTTTTTCAAAATAATTTGCAACACAAAATTATGAGAAGCCCACACACATACACACACAGGAAAATAAGAACAAAAGCATCGAAAGAGACGAACAGACGGGCAAGTTTCTTTACCTCCTTTTAACAATAACCCCGTCAAGCTGCCCAACTCAGCGGGGTAAAAGGGCAGACACCCTATCTCTTCGCCTGCCTCTGCACCAGACCGGGCTGCGGCTTGCTTATCGTCAGGCACCGAAGGGACGCTGTGCGGCCAGGGAAGCCTCCAGTACAGTCTGGGAACACTTCTTTATGTAAGCATGTATTCTTTTGACGTGGGACCATCCATGACAGGTGGGAGAGGAGTGAAGTGAGATTCAGACGTTAAGATCCTTGCAGGTGAGCGAAGCGCAAAGCCTTATACCCGCCTAGGTTGAGGGCCACGAACCGCCTTTCAGGACTCGGCCTCGGCAGTCGGAGGCGACTCCCATTGGTCCAGCCCGCAAACGCCTCGGGGCACCCCCGGCTGCAAACCAACCGCCGCCGGTGCTCCACCTCCCAGGCCGTCGCTAGGTGCACGCAGTAGCACCGAGCGAGCGGCTCAGCGGCCACTGTTATCCCGAAGGGGAGTCTGCGTCCTCGCTGCCAGGCCTCAGCTGCAGCCCCTCCCCAAAACCCTTCCGCGAAGCGTCCGCGCGGCCACAGAAGCAGGGGCCCTCTCGGCTCCAGAAAGGAGCTTTCCGCCGGGCTCAGGTCCCCGCCGGTGAGGGCGGAAGTGGTAAGACTGACGTGTCCTGGGCTGCTCTCCTGATCGCCGGGAGGACACTCCGCCGGGGACAGGCGAGCCGAGCCTCGCGGGGTCCCCGGGGCTGGTCCGGGCCTCCAGCTGGAGGATATTCATCGAGGAGCCCTTGACTGAGCCGAGAGCTGTGTCCAGCGTGGTGCGGCCACAGCTGCCGCGATCAGGCGCCGCGGCGGACAGCCCAGTGCAGCTCAGTCGTCAGGCCCTCTCCAGCCCGCCGCTGCTGCGCCGCTCAGGGGGAGACCCCGGCAGGAGCCCAAGGGCAGCGACGGGGCCGCAGAGGCCGCTGGCGCCGCCTCGGCCGGCCCTTCCCGCGCGGTAAGGACCCCGGGACTGTGGCGGGAAGGGACCAGAGGTGCGCGGCCGCACGGCGTTGCCATGGAAACGGGGTAGCGCGCGCAGTAGAGGCCTGGGGCGGGCTTCGGGCTGGGTGAACCCCAGGTTGGAGATCTAGAGAGTAGAGGCGGAGCCCTGTCTTTGGGATAGAGAGACGTGGTGTGCTGTGAGGGTCGAAAGAAGGAATGGCAAGAAGTGGAGCCAGTGGGTGTCAATTCGAGGGATCTGACCTGGGCGTCATGCATGAATTGATCCCTGGTTTCTATAACCGCAGGACTCCCCCAAACAGGTTTCGCTGCCTTGAGGATGACAGTCCTAGGGCACCCTCGAAGTTGGAGCTTCGAGTGGTTGCCAGTCCTGATGCTGCTGCTGGGCACATGCCATGGGCCAGGAGTGGAAGGCGTGACTCACTATAAGGCCGGCGACCCTGTCATTCTATATGTCAACAAAGTGGGACCCTACCATAACCCTCAAGAAACTTACCACTATTATCAGCTTCCAGTCTGCTGTCCTGAGAAGATACGTCACAAAAGCCTTAGCCTGGGAGAAGTGCTGGATGGGGACCGAATGGCTGAGTCTTTGTATGAGATCCGCTTTCGGGAGAATGTGGAGAAGAGAATTCTGTGCCACATGCAGCTCAGTTCTGCACAGGTTAGCCTCTCCACATTGCTTATCACTTAGTCCTCTTTCCCAGGGTCTAACAGTGCCTTACATTTATGGTTCAAGGTACCTTTATGGAAATTATCTGACTTGATTTTAACTACAACCCCATATGCCAGGCAGGGTAGATGATATTCTAATTAAGTTGGCTAAGGAACATACTTATTCTGAAGAAACTTTTTCAAGATTACGTAGATAGTGAGTTGCAGAGCTGTTATTACTACATATTGGTAGAACACAGGGCTCCTTACTCCAAGCTTCTCTGTTAGTAATAAGGTCCCAGCTATCGCTTTTATGAAGTTCTGTTTCCTTCCATACCTATCTCTTGGCTCTTTTTTTTTTTCCTTTGGTGGTTGGCCGTTATGGGATCTGAACCCTTGACCTTGGTGCTATAACACCACATTTTACCCAACTGAGCTAACCAGCCAGCCCCTCTTGGCTCTTTCTTAACTGGTTCTTTTACTCTCTACCTAACCTTCCCTGTCATGTTTTTTCTTTAGCAAATCCGGACACTTCTCCTTAGTATACTCCAGACCTTCTTACACTTTGTCTTTCTCCTTTTTCGTAGGTCTTAACCCTTTTAAGTCATACTTGCTTTTTTGGGGGGGGAGAATTCCAACATACTAGAGTCTAACCCACTGATTCTCAACATGGGACAGTTTTGTCCCCCAAGGGACATTTAGCAGTATCTGAAAACTTTTTTGTTTGTTCATTTGTTTGGCAGCTGGCAGTTAAGAGGATCAGAACCCTTGACCTTGGTGTTATAACACTGCGCTCTAACCAACCGAGCTAACCTACCAGCCCCTGGAGACATTTTTTTTTTTTTTTAAAGATGACCGGTAAGGGGATCTTAACCCTTGACTTGGTGTTGTCAGCACCACGCTCACCCAGTGAGCAACCGGCCATCCCTATATGGGATCCGAACCCGTGGCCTTGGTGTTATCAGCACCACACAGGGGGCCACAGGCCGGCCCCCCTGGAGACATTTTTGATC
This sequence comes from Galeopterus variegatus, assembly GCF_000696425.1. NCBI lineage: Eukaryota > Metazoa > Chordata > Mammalia > Dermoptera > Cynocephalidae > Galeopterus > Galeopterus variegatus. The sequence continues at coordinate 308,943 of NW_007726885.1, forward strand.
GTCACAACTGGGGAGTTCTACTAGTATGCAGCAGGAAAGGGGGCCACAGGCTGGCCCCCCTGGAGACATTTTTGATCGTCACAACTGGGGAGTTCTACTAGTATGCAGCAGGAAGAGGCCAGGGATGCTGTATCCTATAATGCACAGGACAGCACCCCTACAACAAAGAATTATCCAGCTCAAAATATCAATAGTGCTAAGTTTAAGAAATCCTGCTCTAACCCTATGCAGAGGCCTTCTGTGACTGACTCCTGACTTGCTTTTTATAGGTGGAGCAGCTGCGCCAGGCCATCGAGGAATTGTACTACTTTGAATTTGTGGTAGATGACTTGCCAATCCGTGGTTTTGTGGGCTACATGGAGGAGAGCGGCTTCCTGCCACACAGTCACAAAATAGGACTCTGGACCCATTTGGATTTCCACCTAGAATTCCATGGAGATCGAATTATATTTGCCAATGTTTCAGTGCGGGACGTCAAGCCCCACAGTTTGGATGGGTTACGACCTAACGAGTTCTTAGGCCTTACCCACACTTACAGCGTGCGCTGGTCTGAGACTTCAGTGGAGCGTCGGAGTGACAGGCGCCGTGGTGATGATGGTGGTTTCTTTCCCCGAACATTGGAAATCCACTGGTTGTCCATCATCAACTCCATGGTACTTGTGTTTTTACTGGTGGGTTTTGTGGCTGTCATTCTAATGCGTGTGCTTCGTAATGACCTGGCTCGGTACAACTTGGATGAAGAGACCACCTCTGGAAGTTCTGGTGATGACTTTGACCAGGGTGACAATGGCTGGAAAATTATCCATACAGACGTCTTCCGCTTTCCCCCATACCGTGGTCTGCTGTGTGCTGTGCTTGGCGTGGGTGCCCAGTTCCTGGCCCTTGGCACTGGTGAGGTGATAAGAAGTAATCAGGGATTTCTTTTTTTTTTTTTTTTTGAAAGATGACTAGTAAGGGGATCTTAACCCTTGACTTGGTGGTGTCAGCACCACGCTCTCCCAAGTGAGCTAACCAGCCATCCCTATATAGGGATCTGAACCTGTGGCCTTGGTGTTATCAGCACCACACTCTCCCAAGTGAGCCACGCGCCAGTCCAGGGATTTCTTTCAAGGGGTAGAACTAAGTTGGTAATTTGTTTAGAAGAGGTCTGTGGATGTTCTCTTCCATCCAAGGTGAGGGGCAGACCTAAGGGATGGGGTGGCTCTAGCAAGGATGTGTGTATTCTACTGTGGATTTTCTGTACAATAGAATTGGGAGAGATTGTTTTGCTGAAGATCCTTAGTCTGGGAGAAAGGGTGCTGATTCCTCTGAAACTGAAATTGCTAGAAAAGGGATAGGTGAGGTTTAACAAAAGCTTTCGATTACCACTCCACAGGCATCATTGTCATGGCACTGCTGGGCATGTTCAATGTGCACCGTCATGGGGCCATTAACTCAGCAGCCATCTTGTTGTATGCCCTGACCTGCTGCATCTCTGGCTACGTGTCCAGCCATTTCTACCGGCAGATTGGAGGCGAGCGTTGGGTGTGGAACATCATTCTCACCACCAGTCTCTTCTCTGGTGAGGACTTCCCTTTCCCTGGTGGGCCTGCCTGGACTTAGGAACTAAGAACACATCATGGAACCTGGGAGAGAGTCAGAGTGAGGCTTTAAGGGAGGGAATATATGCAAGAGAAACAATAAGAAAACCATAGAAAAGACAAGAATGCATCTCTTTTGAATAGTTAAAAATGATTAAGCCCTTCAGATGTCCTAGATAACGTGGTAAGCCTTCATCTCATTTAATCCTCACAATAACTGTGAAGGAGGTGATATTGTCCCCATTGCACAGATGAGGAAATTGAACTTCGGGCTGGTAAAGTAGCTTGCTTGAGATTATATTCCTAAGAAGTAGTGAACCAGGTTTAAGATCCAAGCCATCTGACTCTAGAGCCTGTATTCACAACCATTACATTAAAAATAACACTCTTGAATTTATTCTTTGATACTCCCTCTTTTTTTTATTTTGGAGGTGGGCCCATTCTAGCCTTTCAAACAAGATCGCCCTGTCAAAGGCAGTAAGTCTGCATTTGAACCTTTCTTGTTCCTGATCCTATGTGTTTGATATATCCCATCACATTTATATTTGAACCAGGGCTTTCTGAAAAGGCCCTAATCCAAAGGAATGACTCATGCTAGGAATTACTAATGCCACAGCAAGACAGGCCCCTGGAGGCAGGTGGATTTGCATCACTCTCAGATCATTATGTAGCAGCTACTTTGATCCCTGATGACACTGGGTAGTGGAGGGAGTGTTGGTAAGATAAGGAACAAAGAATAAGGGGACATGAAAGGGTGGAGCTAAAGAGAGTTGTTGCTGCATGGACGTCAGGAGGCACAGACAGGCTGTTAGAGTGGCAGGCTGCTTCACCCCTCCCCCTTTAGACCCAGTCTGAGTGGGTGCCCTCAGGGATGTGGCTCCGAGTGTTGACCCTCCCTCCGTGTTGACCCTCCCTCCGGGGGCCCATCCCTGCAGTGCCTTTCTTTCTGACGTGGAGTGTGGTGAACTCGGTGCACTGGGCCAATGGTTCGACACAGGCTCTGCCAGCCACCACCATCCTGCTGCTTCTGACGGTTTGGCTGCTGGTGGGCTTTCCCCTCACTGTCATTGGAGGTATCTTTGGGAAGAACAACTCTAGCCCCTTTGACGCACCTTGTCGCACCAAGAACATCGCCCGGGAGATACCACCTCAGCCTTGGTACAAGTCTACTCTCATCCACATGACTGTCGGAGGCTTCCTGCCTTTCAGGTATCTTCCCTTTATTCCATGGCCATCACTCAGGTTCCTGACCTCAACTTTTCCTTTCCTCACTCACCCAGTGCCCTAACCCAACTTCAGTGATAATCCCTGGTTTAGCTGTACCATTAAGAGATCATTAAATTGTTCCTCCTATCCCCAGGCAGGACTGAACTTGAATCAGTTCAGATATGAGAGTGTTTCACTTGTAAAGCTCTCCAGAGACATTGCTCCCCTCACCTTCTTCCTGGTTTCTGACTTTAGTGTCTACAAGCGTCCTGTGGGGCTTAAAGCCCATTTGATTACACAATGTGTTGAGTTCCTCTTTGTGCCAGTCAGATAATGCGGTGGAAAATAAAACAGACAAGATCCCAACATCCCTGTTCTCAATCTATCAGGGAAGATTTCTTGATATGAGAGCAGCTAATCATAGGACAGGAATCCCCATGAAGCCCCAAAATCTGGGGCAGAAAGTAGAATGGACTCACTTTCCACAGTGACCCTGCAACATGGGAGGGTGGGGTCTGGATTTTGGCCCAGCCACTGTGCTGACAGTGCACAGCCCTTTAATGCTGTGTATCATTTCTTCTCTTCACAGTGCCATCTCTGTGGAGCTGTACTACATCTTTGCCACAGTATGGGGTCGGGAGCAGTACACTTTGTATGGCATCCTCTTCTTTGTCTTCGCCATCCTGCTGAGTGTTGGGGCTTGCATCTCTATTGCGCTCACCTACTTCCAGTTGTCTGGGGAGGATTACCGCTGGTGGTGGCGATCTGTGCTGAGTGTTGGCTCCACCGGCCTCTTTATCTTCCTCTACTCGGTTTTTTACTATGCCCGGCGCTCCAACATGTCAGGGGCAGTACAGACAGTAGAGTTCTTTGGCTACTCCTTACTCACTGGTTACATCTTCTTCCTCATGCTGGGCACCATCTCCTTTTTTTCTTCCCTAAAGTTCATCCGTTATATCTATATTAACCTCAAGATGGACTGAGTTCTGGGTGGCAGAACTGTTGCTCTTCTCTTCCTCTCTTCATGCCCCATTGATCTCTCCTACCAGCTTCTCTTCTGATTGAGTGACTGAATTGTGTGATGGCTTGTTGCCTTCCCTCTGCCCTTTGGGCGTCCCTCCCTCAGAGAGGGCCTGGATATTATAAATCTCTATTATATAAGGAGTATATATTTGAACTTTTTAAGTTGCCTTTTAGTTTTGGTCCTGATTTTTCTTTTTACAATTATCAAAATAAAATTTATTAAGAAAAAGGATCCTGTAGTTGGAGCTTTTGGTCTGGATATAGGAACTCCAGCCCTGCCGTGACGTGCACGATCCTTTGGAAAGCCGTCGGCCGCTGAATACATACGCTAACGCTGGAGCTCCCAGCGAAGCTTGGGAACTCTCGGCTCGGGGAACCTACATTGCCAGGGCCCTGTTTCCGTGGCTCAGCCAGCGTTGAGCCTAACGGAAGTGGGAGAGCCAGAGCTCTTTGTGGGAAGCCAGTTGAATCACCCTGGCGACAGGAGCGGGGAGCAACGCCCTTTCCGCCGGAAGTGGGTGTCAGAGCCTCCACGTGCTGTCCCCCCCCCCCCCGGCCCCCCCCCCCCCCCCCCGGCCCCCCCCCCCCCCCCCCGGCCCCCCCCCCCCCCCCCCGGCCCCCCCCCCCCCCCCCCGGCCCCCCCCCCCCCCCCCCGGCCCCCCCCCCCCCCCCCCGGCCCCCCCCCCCCCCCCCCGGCCCCCCCCCCCCCCCCCCGGCCCCGTAGCGGCGGCTCCGCTGCTGCCATGGAGCCTTCCGGCCTGGAGCAGATCCTACGGGAGCTGCTGCTGCCGGACACCGAGCGCATCCGCCGAGTACGGAGCAGGCGGGACAGGGCCAGGGCGAGCGGGAGGGTGCGGGAAAGGCCCGACTCTGACTCCCGGCCTCCCCCCAGGCCACCGAGCAGCTCCAGATCGCTCTTCGGGACCCTGCCGCCTTACCGGCGCTCTGCGATCTGCTGGTGTCGGCGGCTGACCCTCAGGTGAGACCCCTGCTCCTCCCCGCGGGGCTTCCCACAGTACGCTACTGGTTAAGCTCCAGCTCCCGCCCCCTGAGGCCCACTCGGCACCTTCCTGCCGGGACCCTCAAATGCCTGCTTTCTTGTCCTAGATACGCCAGTTCGCGGCCGTGCTGACCCGTAGACGATTGAGCACCCGCTGGCGACGGCTGGCGGCGGAGCAACGCGAGAGGTGGGCTGGACCTGGGACGGGGCGGGGCCAGGCTGAAGCGGCTCTTGGGGAGGCCGGGTACCAAACACTTGCCACCTGTGTTGCAGCCTCAAGTCTCTGGTCCTGACGGCCCTGCAGAGGGAGACAGAGTAAGTGCCTACCGCCTTCTCTCGCGATCTGCACTGACTCCCGGCTGAACCCTTCCTGGGTTTCTGCCTTCTCTTTCAGCTCCAGGCTGGGACTTGGGGGTCAGGGACTTCAGTCCTAGACTCAGGGTGGAGCAGAGAGTTCTAAGTCTGTGTTGAAGACTAAAGTTTTTGAGAATGGGAGATTATGATCTGCCAAACTTGAGTCAGAAGGATGAGATGAAAGTTCAGGCTGAGTGAGGATGAACTCACCAGATCACACAACCACACTGTTGCTGCTGTGCTCCTGAGCTACTGTCTCATGTGTCCCAACTTGGCAAAGATCTTGTGCCCACACTTGAAGATTTTTCTTCTGGCTGCCCCGTGGAGGCTGGGCCACTTTGTTCAGGGGAGGGTAATGGAGGGTGATTGGGGGTGTGGGGGGGGAAATCTCTCCTGTTTCCAGACATTGTGTGAGCCTCAGCCTGGCCCAGCTCTCAGCCACCATTTTTCGAAAAGAAGGCCTGGAGGCCTGGCCTCAGCTCATGCAGCTTCTTCAGCACAGTACCCACAGCCCCCACAGCCCTGAGAGAGAGGTACCATCACACAGTTGGCAGGAGGGTGGGACCAAGAAACCGAATAGACCATGTAAGCTTTGCCCTCACATCCCCTACTCCTGGACAGATGGGGCTTTTGCTGTTGAGTGTGGTGGTGAACTCCCAGCCCGAGGCCTTCCAACCCCACTACCGGGAGCTTCTTCGGCTTCTGAATGAGACTCTTGGTGAGGTGGGCTCTCCCGGGCTGCTCTTCTACTCCCTGCGCACACTGACCACCATGGTCCCCTACCTCAGCACGGATGACGTGGTGAGCTCTCACCGCCCTGCCTCCCCTTCACCCCCAGCCTCCCTGTCCTTGGGACTTCATGTCCTCTCCCATGCAGGTTACAGGACTGTTTCGGATTCTCTTCCTGTTTTTTGTCCTTACTAACAATGAGAGGGAATACCGTGGGTAGCTGAGCCTGGCTAGCGTGCCTGGGCTCCCTCTCCTCAGAGTCCAGGCAGTGAGGAAGCTGCCAGCTTTGGGGGCCTAAGATTAGGCTACATCACACTTTCTGTGATTCAGCTCATCCTATGTCCCCCAGCCTCTCACGCGGATGTTGGTGCCCAAAGTCATCGTGGCCGTGCAGACTTTGATCCCCGTAGATGAGGTGAGGATAGGTGGGCAGGAGCTCTGTTGTAAGGAAAGTGCAGGAGTGTCCAGCTTGGTCCACTGAAGAAGAGGATGGTAAGCCTGTGATTTGTCTGTCTGTCAGGCAAAGGCATGCGAGGCCCTGGAGGCCATGGATGAACTGCTGGAGTCAGAGGTGCCTATCATCACACCCCACCTCTCTGAAGTCCTCACATTCTGCCTGGAGGTGAGCCTGGGGTGGGCACAGCCCCTGCTGTTTGTTCTGCTTGGAGTTTCCTTTCCTGTGTCTGATTCTTGTTAGTCTCTGGGCAGGTGGCTAGAAATATGGCCCTGGGTGATGCGATACGTATACGTATTCTCTCCTGCCTCACTTTCTTGGTCAAAGTCAAGAGCAAGGTGAGTGCCCTGTAATACGCGTCATCCCACCTCCACCTCTAACCTGAGTCTCACTCCTGGGACTTTCTGTCCATCTCAGGGTATCTAAAGTACTGTGGATGTTCAGGCTTTGGCCTGGTCTCACCCCAACTCCTGCCTGGGAGATTGGGAATCTGCTGGACCCCTTGTGGCCTGGAAGCCTGGAATTTTTAATGTGAGCCCATCTTGGGAGTAGATTCTCAGGCACCCTATTCCACCTTCTCTCTCAAGGCCTTATTGAAGAATCGTCTCCTGCCAGCCTTGCTGCATACACTTTTCCCTATTATGGCTGCTGAGCCCCCACTGGGCCAGTTGGATCCCGAGGACCAGGATTCAGAAGAGGAAGAGTTGGAGATTGGGCTGGTGGGGGAGACTCCCAAGCACTTTGCTGTACAGGTGGGATGTGGGACAGGGGCAGAGAGCAAGAGGTTAGGTTGGGGAGGCAGAGAGGGAGTTAAGCCAATTCTCCTCATCCTTTGTCAGGTTGTAGACATGCTGGCACTACACCTACCCCCTGAGAAGCTCTGTCCCCAGCTGGTAAGTGTAACTCTGTCCTTCTGGTATCCATACCACAGGTGTGCCTAGTCTCCTGAGGTCAAGGATGTTTGGGCCCTGGTGGGTGTGAAGGGCTTGTTGGCACAGGAGCAGGCAGGCTCTTACTGGGCTTTCAGGAGGGTGCCCTGTGCTCCCCTAGATGCCCATGCTGGAAGAGGTCTTGCGGAGTGAGAGCCCGTACCAGCGCAAGGCTGGGCTCCTCGTGCTGGCTGTGCTGTCCGATGGAGCTGGTGACTACATCAGGCAGAGGTGTCTGTTCCCCTGTCTCAGGGTGAGGGTGGGTCGTGGGGAAGAAGATTACATGTCCCATGGTAGTCCTGGTTTACGCTTGTTGTTTGAGCTTAATTGCCAATAGCATTTCCCCCCACTCTCTAAAGTGTCCTGGTTTGGAAGATAAATATCCTCCCAGCTGTAGGGACCAGGGTGTGGTGCTCACCATCTGGTGACAGAAAAAGCCTTGGGTTTCCCAGGGGAAAAGAGAAGAATACATCAGCCTAGGGCCCTTAGGTCCTGCCCCTCAGACTATGTCCTTTTGTCCCACCCCATTCAGACTGCTGTCCCCACTGCTGCAGATCGTGTGCAAGGGCCTGGAGGACTCCTCGCAAGTTGTGCGCAATGCTGCACTGTTTGCCCTGGGCCAGTTCTCAGAGAACCTACAGGTCAGCAAGGCCGAATGTGTGTAGCCCATGCTAGGGACCAGTTCCCCTCAGCTTTCAGCTCTTCAAGCATCTCTGCTGCTATTGGCACTCGGGTATGTGCTCTGCGGATGAACCTAAGGCCCTGTTTGCTCCTTCCACCAGCCGCATATCAGCAGCTACTCAGGGGAGGTGATGCCGCTGCTCCTCACCTACCTGAAGTCGGTGCCTCTGGGGCACACACACCACCTAGCCAAGGCCTGCTATGCCCTGGAGAACTTCGTGGAGAACCTAGGTAGTGATGGCAGTGGGGGTGCAGGACAGGAAGGAGCAGCTGCAGCTTTGGCTGAAGGAAGCACGATGTGCATCTCCTCGAATTGCTGCCTGTGGTGGGGAGAGGGGTATGGCCGAGCCACAAGAGGGCCAGCCCAGGGGGAGGTGGGCACACAGAAGATAGGAGACCTGGGTTGATTGGTAATGGAGTGCCATTTTCCACAGGGCCCAAAGTGCGGCCCTACCTTCCGGAGCTTATGGAATGTATACTGCAGCCTCTGAGGAACCCCAGTAGCCCCCGGACCAAGGAACTGGCTGTGAGCGCCTTGGGGGCCATTGGTGAGGAGAAAGGCAGGAGGTGGGGACATGGGGTTCACCCAGACAGCCTGTGGCAGATGGTTCTCCCCCCATATACACACCCATCTCTGATTCTGTTCGTCTGTCCTGTAGCCACAGCTGCCCAGGCCTCTCTGCTGCCCTACTTCCCCACCGTCATGGAGCACCTGCGGGAATTCCTGCTGACAGGCCATGAGGACCTTCAGCCTGTGCAAATCCAGAGCCTGGGTGAGTGAGGGGCTCCCAGGCAGTGTTCCTAGTGCCTGACAAGGGTCATTGCTCACCTGGTGTTCACAGAGATTGCCCCCCAAGGCAGCATAGGTGTCTTCTTTCTTTTAGAAGAAGGTGTTTGCCACACTGTACCTATGAATAGGGTGGAATTTCTGAATTCCTCCCAGCTACCACCTTTGGTTCCCTAGCCCACCTCCAAATTCTGGTGTTAACTGAGCCCTTGCCCTGACAGAGACACTGGGGGTGCTGGTGCGAGCGGTCGGGGAGCCCATGAGGCCCCTGGCTGAGGAATGCTGCCAGCTGGGGCTGGGCCTATGCCACCATGTAGACGACCCTGACTTGCGACGCTGCACGTGAGTGAACCCTCACCCTACCCCCACCCCTCCTGCCTACCCATTGTATCTACAGCCCACACCCCAGCCCTCTGGTTTGGACCCCAGCCAGGCTTTCCTGGCTCCCCCCTCTCGTCTGGCTACTGCGGGCAGAACTGTACAGGTTCTGTCCGTCTCCCAGGTACAGCTTGTTTGCAGCTTTATCAGGGCTGATGGGTGAGAGCCTGGCACCCCACCTGCCACAAATCACCGCGCTCATGGTGTTGTCACTGCGTTCCACTGAGGGCATTGTGGTGAGCAGAGGGTGGGTGGGCTGGGCTGGCGGGGCAAAGCCATCCCTGCAGTGGGATTTATCTCCTGGTCCCAGCTGAGCCAAAGGCCCTGCTGTGTTTCCTTCATCCAGCCTCAGTATGACGGAGGCAGCTCCTTCCTTTTGTTTGACGATGAGAGTGATGGGGAGGAAGAGGAAGAGCTCATGGACGAGGATGTGGAAGAGGAGGATGATTCCGAGATCTCAGGGTGTGGAGGGGTGCTGTCCTGGTCAGAGGAATCCAGACTTTGATTTGGACAAAGACCCAGTGCTAGATCTGCTCTGCTGGTGCCTGATCCTGCTGCCTCCCACCTTACTCTAGGTACAGCGTGGAGAATGCCTTCTTTGATGAGAAGGAAGACACCTGTGCTGCCCTGGGGGAGATCTCTGTGAACACTAGGTGAGCACTGGCCCTTCCCTGGCACTGGGAACCTTGCCTGGGAGCCCTTTCCCCATGGCCATGTGTGTCTGTTCACAGTGTGGCCTTCCTTCCATACATGGAGAGCATCTTTGAAGAAGTATTCAAACAGCTGGAGGTGAGTGGGCCGGTGGGTAGAGTGAGTGAGATCCTCAGACTGGAGGCCCTGGTTTTACCCTGCATGCAGCAGGCACATCCTGCCTGTCCTCATCCCACAGTGCCCTCACCTGAATGTGCGCAAGGCAGCCCACGAAGCTCTGGGTCAGTTCTGCTGTGCACTGCACAAGGCCTGTCAGAGCTGCCCTTCAGAACCCAACACTGCTGGTGAGAAGGGGAGGCCAAGCCAGGCTGGGGGTTCTGGGGAAGGGGCAGGGTCTGACCAGGGCTTCAACCAATAATGTCTGCAGCTCTGCAGGCTGCCCTGGCCCGGGTGGTGCCATCCTACATGCAGGCAGTGAATGGGGAGCGGGAGCGCCAGGTGGTGATGGCGGTGCTGGAGGCCCTGACAGGGGTGCTACGCAGCTGTGGGACATTCACACTGCAGCCCCCTGGGCGCCTTGCTGAGCTCTGCAGCATGCTCAAGGCTGTGCTGCAGAGGAAGGTGAGGAGGGCTGGTGGGTTGCCAAAGAGGAGGTGCTGGGCCCTGGGGAGGATAGTCAGAGGCTACAAGTCCCTGTCCCCACTACCCACCACCTACCCACATGAAAAGGAGAAGGGGTACGAGAGCCCTGGCTCATCTGAGCTTCCTCTCTCCCCAGACCTCTTGTCAGGACACTGATGAGGAAGAGGAGGAAGAGGATGATCAGGTGAGAGCTGCAGGTGAAAACTACAATGAGGCAGTCCAGGTAGTCTCCATAGGGGCAGGGATGGACGGTGTACTCAGGCTTGGGAAAGAGATTGGTAATGGCCAGAATGATGCACCTTGATCCCACTAAGCTAGTGGGAGTTCAGGGAAGGAAGGCAATGTGGACTGGGGTGGGCTTGGAGGGCCAGGGAAAGAAGCCATGCTGGGAGGGGCCAGCCCTGTCAACAAAGGGTAGCCCCTGGGAACCACCTGCGGCCAGTAGCAGAGCATGGTGGGGAGGTGCGGACAATCACAGAGCTGGCCCTGGTGCTCCAGACTCTGCCCTGACTCCACAGGCTGAATACGATGCCATGTTGCTAGAGCATGCTGGAGAAGCCATCCCTGCCCTGGCAGCTGTGGCGGGAGGAGATGCCTTTGCCCCCTTCTTTGCCGGCTTCTTGCCACTATTGTTATGCAAGACAGTGAGTGCTCCCTCCTCTGGCTTTGAACCCCAGTCCATTCACGTGCCCGGCCCCCACCATCCACCCCACTTGTCCTAGTCCCGAGCTGATTTGCACTCTTTCTCCCTCAGAAACAGGGCTGCACAGTGGCAGAGAAGTCCTTCGCAGTGGGGACACTGGCAGAGTCCATTCAAGGCCTGGGTGCTGCCTCAGCCCAGTTTGTGTCTCGGCTGCTCCCTGTGCTGTTGAGCACCGCCCGGGAGGCAGACCCGGAGGTGCGGAGTAATGCCATCTTTGGGCTGGGCGTGCTGGCAGAGCATGGGGGCCGCCCTGCCCAGGAGTATCCTCAGCTTTTGGGGGGGGAAGGGAGGGAGGGTTAGGGAGTGTCCCTGGGGTTTGGGGATGGGCAAAGTCTGCCCATGTGATGGTGTATGCCTAGTCCTTGACTGTGGACCAGACACTTCTCCAAGCTGCTGGGGCTTCTGTTGCCCCTCCTGGCACGGGAGCGACATGATCGTGTCCGTGACAACATCTGTGGGGCACTTGCCCGCCTGCTAATGGCCAGTCCCACAAGGAAACCGGAGCCCCAGGTGAGGGAGGGGGCCATTAGGCAGAATCTGAAGCCAAGGGTGGTGGTGGAAGGGGCAGGGCAAGTGGGCCTAAGGCATGTGTGTGTCCAGGTGCTGGCTGCCCTGCTGCATGCCCTGCCACTGAAGGAGGACTTGGACGAGTGGGTCACCATAGGGCACCTCTTCAGCTTCCTGTACCAGAGCAGCCCTGACCAGGTAACCTTGATGCTGCCAGCCCTTAGGGGAGCGCTCCAGTCTCAGTGATAGGCACAGGTGGTGTCAGTTGTAGCTGATGCAGGGTGACAGTTTCAGCTGTCATTAGATACTCCCCGCTTATCTATTTTCTTACTTGTTTGCAAGGATTGGCAGCCAGTCCTGTAATGGGAGGGAAGGGGCTTCCTCTCTGCATATAGCATTTTTCCTTAGGGAGCTCCATTTCTACCCTCTGGTCTGAGCCAGAAGTGACAGCTTTACTAGTGTAATCTAGACCAGGGCTCTTTCAAACTGTGCTCCATGGAACCCTGGGTACTGCTGGGTCACACCTCCATACATTTCAGTCAGAAGTTCTGCTTTCTCGATGAGATTTTGCCTGTACCAAGTAGCTAGGTTTGGACTTGTGTCCCAGTGTTTCTCTGTCACCTTTGTCTTACACCTTTAGAGACTATTGTGTTGGTGGAGCTCCTGGGTGTCTGTGCTTCTTTTGGTCTTGAGGCTATGACTTTAATCATCTTTGCCTACACGTTGCCTGTCCCCTCCAAAAAAAAATTATTACCAGAGTTGTCTTGGATACCTGCCAATCAATATCAGACCCAAACGGCCCTCGTAGGAGACTCTGCCTCTCCTTGGTCCTGATCACCCATTCTAGTTCTGGGGCCCCTGTGTTGACCGTTCTTTTCCCACAGGTTGTGGATGTGGCTCCTGAGCTCTTGCGCATCTGCAGCCTCGTTCTGGCTGACAACAAGATCCCACCAGGTGAGGGGGACAGTTGTGGGCAGGGGAAGGCCAGGAGTGGCAGGGCTCAGAGGGCCTGGGGCAGCAAGGGTTTAGGAACCTAGTCCTCCCCCGGACTTCTCCCTCTGCACCCTCCACCTAGACACTAAGGATGCACTGCTGCTGCTCCTGACGTTCCTGGCCAAACAGCATGCTGACAGCTTCCTTACAGCACTGGGCTCACTGCCTGTGGACAAGGCTCAGGAGCTCCAGGCTGTACTGGGCCTCACGTAGACTGCAGGCTGCAGCTGAGCAGAGAGAACAGAGCCTGCCCAGGCCCTACGATCACCTCTCAGCCCAGTTCCAGCTTGCGCCTTACCAAAGATTCTGGGTCTCCATTTGGAGTCAGCCCTGCTTGCTGCCTTACAGGGGTGTCCCTGGGCTGGATCTATTACAAATGGAGTTGTGACATCATACTGTAATAAAGGCAGTTTGTTTTCTGTTTGTTTGAACAGTAGCTCTGAGAACAAGAAGGATAGAGATGTGTGTTAAGAAATGAACTAAGCAAAGTCCAGTGAGTCAGGACATGTTTTAATGTAGCCAGTAGCCTGGAAGCTTTGTAAATGGGCTTTTAACCTCAGTGGAATTTGGGCCCTGGCTGGATCAGAAGGCGCCCATATGGCTTCTCTTGTTCTATGCGAAGGATCTGTTGTGCCGAGAGCACTGGTCAAGAGCGAGGGAGGAGAGGGCAGGTTACGGGGATTCTCTATAATGGCCTCTGGCCTGTGTGTCCCCACTCTACACATGCCCACACTCACCCAAGAGCAGGTAGAAGGCCCGGGCAGCCATCCTGCGGGGGCTGAGAGGCAACACCAGGCTGCTAAAGTCAGGCTCCCTGTTGGCCTGCAGCTCCAGTGCCACTGCCCTATAGTGATCAAGAATCATTAGCTGAGGCCCCAACCCAGGTCCACCCCATTGAGGCATCCCCTCCTTGGTACCTGTGCACGGCCTCCAGTGAGAGCGGCTCAGGCTCTGGGGGCAGCTCCAAAGGCATCTCCATGGGCACCTCAGGGACTTCAGGTACCACGGGCAGTGCAGGGAGCTCTGGCTGCTCCGCCTCAGCCCAAGCCCTAGAAGAACTTGGGAGTCAGGTAGAGCAGGGCAGGTGGCAGCCATGACAGTGATGAGGGGCATACCCATCCCAGCCATCTCCCCACCTGGCCAGATCGGTGGGCCCAAGCTCACACAGAGCCAGGCTGCTTACCACCGTTCTTCTGTGGGGATGAGGCTGATGCGGGTCTTCTCCTCTTCGGCTGCTTCCAGGGAGAGCTCTGTTGAAGGGAGGGAAGGTGCTGAGGGAGGTTCTGCTTGGCTCTAAGTAGTCAGGAACCTTGTAGCCACTTGATCTAACTAGATGCCAGAGCTGTGCAGTGATGTGCAAAGTGCACAGGTGGGAGAACTGGAGAATCTGTGCCTCTTTGTGTTACACACACTTCCTCACTCAGAAAAACAGTAGCAGCCGGGATGCTAGTTTCCTAGGACAGTGGTTAGGGTGGTGGTCTCCACTATCCCTCTTCTCCAGGTGCTTACCTGAAGATATCATGAGGGGACCACTGGGCTCCTGGGCCTCCCTCAGGACCTGGGGATGGGAGAATGAAAACTAAGACCTCAAGCACCATGAGCATGAGGCCTGGGCCTCAGAAGGTGCAAGACCACTGAGCTCACACCACCGGCTCATAGAAGAAGGCAGCCTGCTGGAGCTCAGGCAAAGCAGCACATTAGGGCGTGGCAGGAAGCAGTGTAGGTGCAGTTACCTCGATCTCACTCAGAATCTCAGCCCTTCTCCGTTCCTCCTCAGCTGCTGCCTCCCTCTCTGCAGCCTCCTCTTCAGCCTCTGGAGGTAGCCTTCGCCTGAGCACTCTCGGGGGTGGCTGGGCACAGCGAGTCCAGAAAGCCAGTAGTTCTGGGGGTAGCCGGCCCACTGGGGATAAGGGGGCAGTGGAGGGTTTGAGGCATGAAGAACAACAAGAGTGAGGAATCTGGGTTCCGAGGATCCTACGTGCCCAACCGCCGCCATGCTTACTGTGAGTCGGGGTTTGGAGCAGCTCCGCAGGGCTTGTGATCATCCTCTCAGGAGGCTGCACCATTGGCTGCATGGTGGGAAGGCCAAAAGCCCCATTATGAGGGAGTCATTCCTCAGTGCCCCTATACCCCTTTGTGATGCATTGTTCCAGGGCCTCTAGACTTCCCCTTCAGGCTCATGACCCTGCCTGCTCTCCCATTGCTAAAGGACTTTTTAACCTGCTGCCCATAGATGTGCCAGGCAGGGTCACTAAAGGAGCATGGAGAGTTTTATGTGTATAAATCCACATCACATCCACTTTCGAGAAACGGAAGGGATTTTTCATCAAATTCCCAGTGTGCCCCCAGGAGTTTAGAAGACCTGGGCTGTACCTGCCCCAGGTCATCCCCGCCTCCCTCCCTCCCTCAGTAGAGCCTGGGCTGCACTCACACATTCCCAGCAATGGGCTCTGGTTTGTAGTTGTTCCTGGAATTTCTCCCGGGAGATCTGAGTCTCCTTGTCCCAGAACAATAACTGGCGACGGCGGCGGCGGCGAACAGGTGGGCTCACAGGCAATGGGGAGACTGGGGGCCTCCTCAGCTAAGTGGGGAGGGGAGGTGGAGGCAATGCTACCCATTACTCTTTGTCATCCTGGTGGACTGCTAATGGGGCCTCACACTTCACCCCTAGAGGTGACATGGGAAAGGGTTTGGGTAGGGTCTCCACACTGCAGCTCCTACTTTACATAAAGGTGCACATCTGGAAAGTGCAGGCTGGACACAATGGGATATGGAAAGGGGCATATTTTACTGATCTGCACAAAGGTCCTTTGGAAGCTAGCAGTGGCCCTGAGCTTGGGGAAGCAGCTCTGGGAGGGGAGGGCAAAGAGGAGGAGTAGGCTTGGAAGAGATATACTCACCTCTGGACTGGGTGGAGCCGGCAGACGCAGCTCCTTTGGGGGGGTCACCTCTGCAACAACACCCAAAGCCCTGGCTCTGTCCCACAAGCCCCTTCACCTTTTCAGCCACCACTGGGGCAAGAAGCTACAGGGTCTTCCTTTCAAGTTGAGATATAGGGCCCTTGTCTGCAGCAGCTGTGCAGGTGGCTCCCAGGAAAGCCCCTAGTCATGGGGCACTTACCGAGGAGTAAGGTTGGGGGCTCCCAGCCTCTCAGCTTCAGCTCCTCTGGGCCTAGGACCTGGACTGGAAGTGGCTCTCCTGTCACTTCCACCCTGAGGGAGAATAGCAAGAGAAATTAGGAAACCCTTCCCAGCACTGACCCTTACCTGGTCCAGGGATTTCTGCTCTTACTCTGCAGGAGCTGGAGGTGAGACCTCCATGGCCTGGGGCTCCTCCTTGGGCTCTGCAGAGAGAATATCAAAGTTCAAAAGTCAGAAGAGAAGAGATGGAAATAATGCCCAGTCCCAGACTGCCCATGCCAGGGGTCTGAACATCCAGTGCTGGGTGGGTCCTAAGACCCTGGAGAGGCCTACCTCGCCACCGTTCTTCTAACAAGATAGCTTCATCTTCCTCTGCAATCAGCAGTTCCAAGTCTCGGCGGCTGACCTCTGGGAGCTCCCGTTCACCCTGGTGAGAGAGCAAGAGCAAGGGGAGGGGATGCAATTCCATTTCTGAAAAAGGCAAATGGATCTAGGAGAGTGGATCCAAGAGGCATGCCACAGGGTCATTCCAAGGAAGCGCACTGGGTGCTCAAGTGCCAGGGGCAGGGAGTAGAGAAATAGAGAGAAGGAAGGGCTCTGGGGACAGAGAAAAGTAGGTGCTAGGGGCTTCAAGTGCTGTGTGCAGGGAGATGATTTACCTCAATCGGCAGCAAGCGTATAGGCTCGGCCTCCTGGAGGGTGATGGCCTCAGGAGGCAGCACGGTGACCGGAATCCTGTCTGGAAGGGCAGGGGAGTCACACCAGCCCCTCTGCTTCTTTCCAACTTCCCACACCCATGCAGTGAAGCAAAGCGTGGACTCGAGTCAAGTCAACCTGGGTTCTAGTCAGACCCAGGTCAGTCACCAGCAACCTGACCCTTAGTATGTTGTTTAACGACTGACAGCCTCACTTTCCTCATCTGTAAAATGAGGATAAGATTCTAACCTCACAGGACTCTTGTGAGGCAGTGATGAGGGTACACACATAAAGTGCCTCTCACAGGGCCTGCCTCTTAAGAGAAGCTCAAAGACGGCCATTTTTTCAGCTCTTGGGCTTTCCTATGCCTCCCACCAGAAAGAAGGTTCTCTTGGCTGACCTGGCTTCCTGGGCTCTGTAGGGACTTCAGGAGGGATCTCCTCAAGAATTCTCTCTGGGGTCACAGCCTCTAAGAGGTGTCGAATCTTTGGGAAGAGTTTGGGAACAAAAGATAGGATTTAGCTTCAGCCCCCTCCTCAACCTTATTCAGATAATGGACGGTAATGTTCCCTTATGCCTAATTCTTGAGACATTGACATAAGCATGCAGTAAAACACTCATCATCGCCATCGCCACCTTGTCTCCCTTCCTCCTGTTCCTGCCCTCACACCTCACCCCCAACTATCTAGCCTTTGTCAATTTGTGCAAAAAGTATTGCATCCTTGTGTCAAGTGTTGTGGGGGACATAGATGAGAGAAAAATATTCTTGATTTTAAGAAGCGTATGCTCTAGTGGGGAGACAAGTTTGTACATGATCCCAACAAGAATCAAGGCAAAGGATAAAATAAGGCCCTAGTAAAGTGCTGAATTCTCAAACAGCATTTGGATCTGGCTAGGAGTAGGATAAAAACTTCATGAAAAAGGGTAACATTTGGGGACAAAATGAGCAGCACCAGCACTGCCGGGAACAAAGAGGACAGGATATGTGCTGGTGAGACCTGGCTGTGTGTGTCGTGACTACAAGTATTCTTGACTATCCACAAGTATGGGAAGAGTTTACTAAGCGGTGCAACAGGAGATGATGGGATGTAGTTGTTACTGCCTGTGCAAGCCAGACCTGGTCAAAGCCCTTCATGGTGTACTCCAGTTGAGTTCTACACAGTTGGTATGGATGTGTTGAACTTTATTGCCTTCTAAAGTGTCTTCAGAAAGATTGTATTGTTGACTCAGCATTGAAACAAAAGTTGTTGGGTAGTCAGAATGGCATGGAAACAACAGCAAGGAGTAAATATGATATTAGTGAAGCAGATATGCCTGTGTCTACAAGAAGTCTCTAAAAAACTATAAACTGAGAAATAAGAGAGCATTGTATCATTTAAATTGACAAGAATTTTTTTAAGTGGAACATAAAACAATAATGAGATTTACAATTCATGGCATCTTGGATTTGATGAAATACAGAATTTTTGTTCACTGTGATCTGCCGAAGAAGAGAATGGACTAAACAATTACTTATTATATGTTGGAAGATGAAAGACATGCTGAAGACAAGAAAATGACACAACATCGTGCTCATACAGAATAAAGAATATTCTGAAAATTATATATTTCAAGTTATATTTTAAACATTTAAGTAAAGAGACTGAAAATCAATTGATTGATTACTTAAAAGGTAAAAAGACCCAAGGTACTAGGTAGTAATCAGTGTGGTTTTATGAAAACCCAATTCTATCATTTAACTTAATTTCTCTTTTTGAAGTATGTGCTTTTTAGATAAATAATAGACCTAAGGGAAATAAAATTGAAACAAAAGCTCTGCTTTTGATTTATGTGACGTTATTAATGACAAAGTGGGAAGATGGGTGTGGGTACTTGACTAGTAGACAATGAGGGGTGACTGCTACAGATTACAGAAAGAGCACAAGCAAAGAAATGAATGTAGCATTTGGGGGACATAAGGGCCAGCCAGATTGGCGGGGGCCAAGGATACCGAAGGGACCTGCTGAGAGAGAAGTCTGGGGATTACTAGCTCCGAAGAGGGTCATGGAGAGCCCCAAATGCTAGTATTCTGTTTGCAACAGGGAGCTACTGTTTGAGTGGGGAACCAATGAAGGAGATGACATTAAGCTGTGGGGGTGTTGGGAATGGATGGAGACGGACAAGAGTAAGGAAGCCCATTGCAGAAAGATGATGAGGGGCCGACCCGTGGCTCACTCGGGAGAGTGTGGTGCTGACAACACCAAGGCCATGGGTTCGGATCCCATATAGGGATGGCCGGTTTGCTCACTGGCTGAGCGTGGTGCTCACAACACCAAGTCAAGGGTTAAGATCCCCTTACTGGTCATCTTTTAAGAAAAAAAAAAAAAAAAAGAAAGATGATGAAAGCCTAGATGAGGCCCTTGGCAGAGGGAACAGTATGTAGAAGAGTGGGGACAAGAACTGCCTCCAGTGGGCAGATTGCCCTATCAGATTGGCCCTATCAGGGGGCTTTGCCTGGATGGGCCCACCATGACAGCCCCCCTGCAACATCTCCTGGGGGGGAAACTTATGGCAGGCTCCCTTCACCTAGCTCCAGTGTCAGTCTGGCACGGGGATGGCACCCATCTTCTCATGTCAACTCATGAGTCTGAGGTGTTCCAGGGAAATGGGCCCTACCTGAGGGATATCGAAAGGGCTGGGAAGTCTGGGATCCACAGACATCATCCCGAAAAAGGGGTCTGGAGCATGTTCCAGGGTCTCCATCACAGCCAGGCGGTTAGGAAGCAGCAGATTGGGTCTGAGAGAGAATGTGGGCTGTCAAGGACTGATGCCGAGATAGACTGAAGCCAAGCAGGCAGGTGTTCCACCAAAGGCTGGGTGGTCCAGGTTCCAGGGGGACACTCACACTTCAGGCTCCACCATATCAATACGGATCTGCAGCTGGGCACGGTGCAGGCGCTCCAGGATGTGCTGGATGTCCTCTGTGGGCAGGGAGGGCAAGGTAGAGAGCCAGCCTAGGAGGGCCACTCAGCTCTGCCCCACTTGAGTTCCCAGCCTTACCCACGAGGTACTGGCATTGTTGAAAGTAGACTCGGATCACGCCGATCTGGAGCTGGGCTGAGAGATAGAGGGAGAAGCGGGGCCGCGGCAGGCCGGGCAGCTGGGGTTGCACTCGTACCAGCACATAATTGAGGATTTCTTCGCTGGGGGAACAAGGCGCCCTGATCACCGCTACACCAGGGACCAGCCCCTCAACCTTGCCCACCCAGTCCATTCCTTAACCCTCCACCCCCATCTAGCCCAGCCTCCTCCCTTTCCTGGGCCTTACCAGGTCTTCACCACATTCACCTTCAGGTATTCGCTCTTCACTAACCGGCTGCCACGTGTCGCTGCCAGCCTGGAGAGGATGGAGGGGGCGGTGAGGGTGGGAAGGTGGGGACGGCGGGGGCGCCGTCGGGCAGGGATCTCAGCGCCCCACCAGGCCCCGTCCTCACCAGATGGTGGCGAAGCAGCCGGTGTGGTGCTGAAGCACGGTGGGATAGTAGAACATCGTCCCTCTGGGCTTTCACCTGGGGCCACCACTCCTCCTTTGGGATCTCAATCGTCACAATTTTTGGGCACAGGACTCCCAACACTGTTGAAGAGCAGTAAGGATCTCGGAGGTCGCGTGGCGGGTGGACCCAGAAAGCCAGATTAATAAAGCGATCAACAATTGATGAATAAACGATGAGGGGGATAACTAAACAGAACGCAGGAGTAGGGACGTCCCTCTCCCTGGGCCCTGAGTGGGCTCGCACGCCGGGTGGGTGCGTGGAACTTACCGGAGCCTTCCGGGTTGGGTTCCAGGTTGGAGCTGCGGAGCTGCGCAGCGAGGCCCGGGCTGGGGCCCAGGGCAAGTCCCTAGGGAGCACGGTGTCCTCCGCAGCAGGCCGTGGTCCTCGAGCCCCCTTAGCTTGGGCGACTGCCCGCGGCCCGGGTCGCCGTCCCGCAGCGCTAGATCCCGTCGCAGGGAGCGCGCGCTCGGCGGCTTTGAGTATCGCCCCTCATTAGATGGCGCTGTTGCCAGGACAGCCAATGGGGAACAGGAGTCGAGTTGGGGCGCTCGTTCCGGGCGCCAAATAGCCCGCCTGGGTTCGAGGCAAAAAGGTCTCCTGAGACAGGAAGCGAACCAATCGGAGAGCCCTGCGTGCTGTCGGGGCCATTGTGAGGTGGCCTGACCAATGGGCTCTCGTTCTCGCCACTAGTAACAGAGACTGCTCCAGGCGCTTCGCGGGTGGCCAATGAGCGCCGAGCATCCCCAGCCTCTCCCCCGCGGCGAGCCCGGCAACAGCACTCCTCACTGGAAGGGGTGGTCGGGTCACGTCGGGGGCATCTGTTCAGGTGTCAAGATGCAAGGCGCCTGACCTGCCCTTACACCCTGCCCTTGACCCCAAATTCCACCAAGTCTGACTCTGTACCCAGCTAAGGCCTAGAGTGTGCTGAGGAAGAAGTGATGTGAGGTGGCCTTGGAGCCGCCACAGGCCAACGAGGAAGAAGTCAATCACAAGCAACAGTGAGAGGACGGGCTTATTTCCTAAACTTGAACAACTTAGGTTGTGGGCATGCGCCATCTGGTCCTTTTCGAGGCGTGAATGTTCTCCTGTTGAAATAGATTTTAGCTTTGTTGGATGCAGCACATACAAAAGCCATTTGTCTCAAACAACTCTTTCTGTGAAATTAAGTTGTGTGCTTGTAGTTACAAATACCACTTGTCCCCATGCCTCCTGCCTTTGCACAGCCATTTCTTTGGCCTAGAATGACTTCCCCTGCCTTGACTCCAGGGCATGCTTCTGCCTCTCTAAGACTTAGCTCTTAGTGCAGCTGAGCTAACTGTCTCTCAGTTACAGTCCCCTGCAATTTGTGAGCTCTTGAGATAGGGGACTTAATTTTTCAGTGAGTGCCAGGCATCTAATTCAGTAAATATTTGTCAGATGAATGTGCAATTGCCCTATAATTACAACCACAGAGTGTCAAAGCTGAAAGGGATTTAGAGATATAGTCCGAGCCCTGCCTTTACAGATGAGAAAACAGAGGCCCATACAGATTGTTTCTCCCAGACCACACAACTCCGTAGTGACAGCCTGGTTGGGAACTCTGCTTTCTTGAATTCCAGCATTCCCAATCCCTATCCCACTGTGCCTGGCTATATTGGTTTCCACATGTTACTTACGAATTGTTTCGATCATTGTGCATAAATTGTCAATATAAGTGCTTGATTTGGGGCACAAAGATGATGAAGTGGGACATTACCTTTAAGGTGCTTAGAACCTAGGTTAGGAGATGAGTAAGGACCACAGAGTAATTTGTTCACTCATTCATCCATTCATTCAATTCAATAAATATTTATTATGTGCCTATTACATGCTGATTATGTGCCAAGCACTCCTCTAGGCACTGGAAATACAGTGCGAAGAACAAAACAAGTCCCTGTTCTCATGTAGTAGGCAAGGAGAGATGACAAACAGACAGAAATATGTGAAATGTAATATCAAGGTCAAGGGTTTGAATTCCTGCACTGGCCTGCCACCAAAAAAACTGAAATGATGGCCAGTGCTATGAAGAAAAATGAGGCAGCATAGGAGGATAGAGAGTAATGAGGGCTGCTATTTAGGTAGGGTACTCAGGGAAACCTCTCTGAAGAGATAATATTTGAAGAGTGGGGTAAGTCATGTGCCTAAGTGAAGGAAGAGTATTTTAGACCAAAGAATCAGAAAGTGCAAAGATCCTGAGGTAGAAATGTGTTTGGTATGTTCAAGGAACCTGCAGCAAAGTGACTGAGGGGAAGAACAGTAAGGGGTGACATTAGAGAAGAGGATGTAGGCCACATCACAGGACCTTGGAGGCCATTACAAGAATTTGGGCTTTTAACCTGAGTGAGCTGGAAGCCAATGGAAGGTTTTGAGCAGAAGAGAAACATGATCAGATTTATGTGTTTGTTGGTGGGACTGCAAAATGGTGCAGCCTCTATGGAAAATGGTATGGAGGTTCCTCAAACAATTGCAGATAGATCTACCATATGACCCAGCTATCCCACTGCTGGGAATAT
>NW_007726885.1:331912-341919 GCF_000696425.1 Galeopterus variegatus
ATACTGCCATTTGCAACAACATGGATGGACCTTAAGAGAATTATATTAAGTGAAACAAGTCGGGCACAGATAGATAAATACCACATGTTCTCACTTATTGGTGGGAGCTAAAAATAAATAAATTCACACACACACACACACACATACACATACACAACTGAGGCGGGGGGGGAAGAAGACGTAACAATTGCAATTCCTTGAAGTTGATATGACAAGCAAACAGAAAGGACATTGTTGGGTGAGAGGGGGAAGAGGGAGGAGGGAGGGAGGTTTCAGTAATGGGCCACAATAATCAACCACATTGTAGATCGACAAAATAAAATTAAAAAAAAAAAAAAAGATTTATGTGTTAAGCAGATCTTCAAGGGTTCGGATCCCCATACCAGCTAGCCACCAAAAAAAAAGGATCTTTACTGCATTGAGAATAGGCCAAAGGCAGACAAAAGAGGAAACAGAAGGAAAAGATATGGAAGGAAGCAAGATGAAGAGGTATGAGAGATGACAGTGATTTTTTCCAAAGCCTTGGAGGTGGAAGCAGAAAGAAGTGGTAAGATTCTGGATATAGGGCTGGCTCGTGGCTCACTCAGGAGAGTGTGGTGCTGATAACACCAAGGCCACGGGTTTGGATCCCATATAGGGATGGCCAGTTGGCTCACTGGGTGAGTTTGGTGCTGACAACACCAAGTCAAGGGTTAAGATCGCCTTACCGGTTATCTTTAAAAAAAAAAAAAAAAAATTCTGGATATATTGTGAGGAAAGGACAGGATTTGCTGATGGAGTGGATGTAGGGTATAAGGAAAAAATGAAAGTCAAGGAGGCAACTTAGACCTCATACAAAGAAGTCCAGGAGGGATTTCAGCAAATTGAGGGCACAACAGGGTTTACGTGCCTCTGCACTCAGTGCCTGATTTCTTCACTGCTAGTGCAGATGCCTGTTAGGCGCTTGGCTTCCCAGGAGAATGATGGGCAAGACTGAAGGGAAGAAGGGAGGTCCAAGGAGGCAGAGAAAATCAAAGGCAGCACTGAGGTTCATCAAGTGAGACAGCAAAGACTCAGGAAGATTCAGACATCTAGATTTGTTTATGTACGTGAGCCACTAAAGGTTTATGAGGGTACTTCAAAAAGTTTGTGGAAGGGGCTGGCCCGGTGGCGCACTGGATAAGTGCACCGCTTGGGAAGCGCGGCGGCCCTCCCGTCCGAGGGTTCGGATCCCACATACAGACCGGCTCCCGCTCACTGGTTGAGTGAGGCGCGGGAGCAGCACCGAGGCTTGCGATCCCGTTGCCGGTCCCCGGTCCGGTACGGGGGCAACACTGAGGGTTGTGATCCGTTGCCGGACACGGAAAAAAGACAAAAGACAAAAAAAAAAAAAAAAAAAAAAAAAAGTTTGTGGAAAAACTGAACTTAAAGATAATATTCTTTCAGGCCGGCCCGTGGCTCACTCGGTAGAGTGCGGTGCTGATAACACCAAGGCCACAGGTTCGGATCCCATATAGGGATGGCTGGTTCGCTCACTGGGTGAGCGTGGCGCTGACAACACCAAGTCGAGGGTTAAGATCCCCTTACCGGTCATCTTTTTGAAAAAAAGAATATTCTTTCTGTGAACTTTTTGAAGACCTCTCCTATAAAGATGACATGACAGGAAGGAATCGGGAAAGCCAATCTGGGGAAGCTGGAAGCTGTGGCAGTAAGTGGTGACCTGAGTCAGAATTAGTCTGGTGGCAGTGAGTGTACAGAAAAGTAGGTGACAAGTGACTTTGTCAAGGAAGAACTTTCAGTTTGGTGGCAAAATGAACACAGGTGGTAAAGAGGAGTGTCAGCCAATCTGGGGCCCTTAAATCTCAGTGAGCAGGCTGTCAGTGACACAGCAGTCTGGGCCAGATTGTCTTTCATAGGGCTCAGGGAAAGTGAGGAATCCAGTTCGGGAGTACCCTTCCATTGGGGTTACAGTGCACTTGGTGCTGGGGGAAGAGGCACCAGGGCCTGATTACATCCCTACAGAAGCAGAAGCAGCAGCAGCAGGTACAGCAGGTTTAGCAACTCTTCCCTCTAATTTCTGCTCCCCTCTCAGGCCCCAGGAACTCTAGGCCACAGTTTCAGGTCAACCTTGAGTGTCACCTCTTCATTTAGACCTCAAGTCCAGAGCCCAACCCCACGCGCATTGTTGAGACCTGAATCAGGGGCCTCTAGCGAGCTCAGGTTTTCCCATGTGAAGTTGGTAGCTATAATGCCCAGCTGTAGGCTCAGTGCCCTCTTGGTGGTTGACCCCAACCCTCTTCCTAGTCTTGGTTGCCTAGTGGGTACCCCTCTGTAGAGTTCCAGATGCAGATGCATGGAGCCCAGGTAGCATCCTAGCCAGAACCTGTGGGTGGAAGAGGGGAAAGGGGCTTGGAGATGTCAGCAAGAAGAGAACCCAAATGCCCTGCCCTAAATTACATTTTACCATCCCCCTGTGATGCTACCTTCTTTCCCCATAAAATCAGATACTGATTCCTCTTTCAATAACATTTTATTTTAAATGCTTAGTGAAGATCTAGGAAGAAAATATAAAGTGCTTGGCTTTAGAGTTGGGGGTTGGAGAAAGAGGGTAATGCCCCCTGAGTTCATATCATTTGGAATTTCCCAGTTCCTTAGAGATGAAAGAGTGAAAGAGGATGTATTTCAAAATCTAAAAAAGAAAAAAAAAAAAAGAGGAGGGTATAAAAATTACCCTTGAGTTCTCCACCAGCCAGGGTATGTGAGTTTAGGACATAGCTACCAGACAACCATTGGGAATGATCACAAAGGGAGGCAGGTCAGCAGTGTGGAGAATGAGTCTATTTCAAAGGAGATAAGAGGAACAGAGAGTTGAGGTGGAAGGTTGGTCTCCCAGGCTCTTCACCAGGGACAGAGTGGCTGCCTGTTCCTCCGGAGTCTCCTCCAGTAAACGTCGGGCAAAGGCCTGCTCCATCTGCACCGGAAGAGATGTGGAAGAGGGTATCAGTGAGCATAGCAGGGGGAGACACTACCCCCAAAAGCTCCTTCCCCTCTGGGAGTCCCCTTCTCCTGGAACACTACTCCCCCTACCCCACTAGACACACTACTCTGCCCTGCTCTGAACTCACCTGCACTGTGATAAGATTCTGTGAGGTATGGCTGGGGCTAGTGCTCTCCTCCAAGAAATTTAGTGTTACCTGGAACTTGGGTGGGGGACCAAGGCCCTGGAAGTACTTGGCCAAGTCTGAAAGAGAAAGAGTCAAGGGTTGGGAGAAAGAAAAGAAAGAGAGAGAGGGCCACAGGCAGGGAGGGAATAGCAAGGAACCCATGACAGAGAAGGAGAGGTGGGACTGAGGCCACGTGGAGACTAAGGCCAGAGCAGGAGCTGCAGGGTCAGGATAAATGCCAAGAACTGAGCTGCTACTCACTCATGTGCAAATTGGAAAGGATCCCCCTTCCTCCAAGAAGTGTTTATAGGTAGCAGATTACTACACAACCTGAAAAGCTCTCTGTTGGGAGAAGGTAGTCCTCACTGGCAGCAGCCCTGGCTGCCAACAAAGATGTGCACATAACTCTCTTGTTCACACCCTCTCATGCTAGGGTACCCATGGCCCTGGGAATACCCATACTCTACAGCTTTTATACTCCTGGCCTGCTCTTAAGGTCAGATTTAGAGTTGAGTGGGGGCTGGAACTGGAATTCCAAGAGTGGGTGGGAGAGAGGGGCAACCTTAGGGGATATGTGGACTATGGCAGAGACAGGTACAGTGGGGGCCAGGGTGTGTGACACAGTGTGCCACTATGTATTTAGGAGAGGGCCAGAGGCTCAAGATCTTTGTGCAGACTTGTCTGTGCATCTTCACATAATCATTGTACATTTCAATGTGGTGGTGCTCCCTAAGATGACACTCTTGTGCTGGGCTCCACCTGAACCTCATCTTCCATGGCTTTGGCTGGAGAAGGAGAGCTGCTGTTAGCTGCCAGGGCTGAGCATTCAGCCACAAAGGACATATACCACACAAGTGCAGGGGTGCCGTGCATAGGCTATGAAGGATGATCTCCTGGCAGGTAGGGTGATGGCAGGCAGGACCACCAAGTTGGGCCCAAGACGTACAAAGAGGTGGGGAGTAGGGACTCAGGTACCCAGCTGGAGCAGCCTCACCTCTGCAGAAGTAAGCAGTTCTGAAGAGCTCCACACACTCATTGGTAGGCAGCAGATGCGGGCCTGGCCCAGGTGGGACTTGGGGTGCGTTCCAGGAGATGGGGATGGGGCAAAGGCGCTGCACGAAGAGGCCTTGGGGGTTGCTGGCCACCAGGATGCCTCTATCGAGCTGGCTGAGCAGGCGCTGGGTAGGCTCCTGTGGGCCAGGCTTGGGAAACACCACCTGCACCATGCTGCTCTCGGAGCCTGAGGGCTCTGCCACAAGGCGGCAGTCCAGGCTCTGCACCTGGGCCTCACCCACCACACGCCCATTATAGATGAAGGTGAGCAGCAGCGAGTAGTCTGTGGATAGAACAGCCCAGCTGCACCTGGTGCTGGAGAAACACGCAGGCTGGCAGCAGTCCCCCTCCCCTGGGGTACACCTGGTCAGCACAAGGTTTTAGGGAAATGAAATGGAGCTCCTTACAAATCCAAAGTCCTCATTTTACTAATAAGGAAATGGAGGCCCAGAGAAGGAAACTAAGCAAGGGCTTGGAAAGACAAAGCATGCTATGGGGCTGGGCCAGCAGCTGCACCTTCTGAGGTTAGAAAAGGTGCCCTCTCCTCCTCATCCACACTTCCCTGTCCCTCACCAGCCAGGGAGCTTCCTGTTAGGCTTTCCTATCACTCAGGAGAGTAGCTAATCCATGGATTTACCCTGAGGCCTTGGGGCTCTTGAAGTTTCCAAGAGACTGGGCCTCTGCTTAACCCAAAGAAGTCAGTGTCTCAATGTGGATTTCCAGGGTACACAGTGTGTAGGGTGAAATTTCTGAGAAACAAGCCTTTGCAGTCTGGCCAGGCTTGTGGAATTCTCACTGGCTAGAAACCAGCGTTCCTGTCTATGGTAAAGTGGGCCCAGTTTGCTGTAAGCCCTGACTGGCTAGATAATGCATGCATAGTCAGAGGAAGAAGACCAGAGGGGAAGAAGGGGCAGGAAAGAGTCAAAAACGCCAAGCACCTGAGTCCACAGGGAGCTGAAGCTCCAGGGACTCCTGATCTCCTTGTAAGGGGGCCTCAGTTGTTTCTGCACCTGGAAGAGAAGCAAAGGCTCTGGTCATTCAGAGAGGGACTGAGGAGTCCAAGACCGTAGCGTGTGGCATGGGGATGACACAAGAGTCAGGGGAGATGGTACCTTCCTGCGGCTCAGGGCTGCTGCTGCTGCTGCTGTGGCTGCTGCTGCTCCCAGTGTCTGAATGGCCTGCTCCCCCATTGGCCTCCACCTCCTCCTGCAGACACAGTGTCTATCATTGGCCCACCTCCCCCTCTAGTTCCTGCTCTGCCCTCAGGCCCACCCCATTCCCTCCCCAGCTCTTACATTATCGAGGTGCTCCTGGAGTGAGGAAGGACTGAACGTGCAGTTCTTCATGGCACCCTCATCCTCCTCCCTGTCAGAGGACATGGAACTGTGGTGTCGCTTTGATGGTGATTTCTGGGTGCCTGGCTGGGCTATGGAGTTGTTGAGGGGGATAGAAAGGTCAGGGTCTTAAGCTGGAACAGAGGATAGGGGATAGGTCTAAGGCAGTGAAAGGATGGGCAGGACTGGGAAGAGGAACCTGGGTAGCAGCTCCCCAAGGGCAGAGACAGGGCAGAACTTTGAGGGGCCTGCAAGAGGCCCGCCACCCTTCCAGGAGGCTCACATCTCCATCTGTCCTCCCGAGTCTGCTGATTCTAGGAGAGGCTAGGCAAGGGGACACTCACCAGAGAGATTTCCTGGTGGCAGCAGCCGATACACCTTGTAGGGCTCAGCAACATCCATATGGCCTTTCTCAGGAACCTCCTCAAATTCAGGGCTCTTGTTGAGGGCACAGCGCAGTCGAGTCTTCCAGGCAGCTGGGCCTTCTGTGTCCCCCTCCTTATACTTTCCCTTAAACACTGCCCAGGCCTAGGAAAGAGAGGACGTGAAGAAGAGGCAGCATGTTACAGATCCTAGCTGCCTCTCCAACAGGGCTGGCTTCAGACGTGTGGCCTGACCACTCACACAGGGCCCTGAACTCAGAAAGGCTTGTGCAGGGTTTGGGCTTTGCTGTTGCCATCTTGAAATCCTAAATAATTTTTGCACTGGGCTCTGTGAATGATGTAGCTGGTTCTACTCTCCAATCTTCCCTTCATCTGAAACCCAGGCAGACACAAGCGTTTGAGGGTAAGCACACCAGTGCATACTCCATCACTTCCTTGGAGAGCACAGTGGTTTCCAAGCCCTGTCACCTTGAAGAAGGCAGCATCCTGGTCCTCCCGGAAGTCCTGCTTGCCCGCATGCTTCCAAGGAATCCGGAACATAGTCTTAGCTGTATCATCCCAGCACACCCCTGGGAACTGCCCGCTCTCCACTTGTTCCACTACCCAATTCCGGAGCTTTCGGGTGCACCGTGCCCTGCCTGATGCCATCCTGGGGGATAAGAGCAGAAAGCATCAGAACTGACACTTTAGGAGGGAATATCTGCTGAGACCCTAACACTGGGGCCAGATTCTGACAACAGCCCCCAGAGACCCCATCCATCTTCTTTTGGCTCTAAACACATTTCAACATTCTCTGAGGCAGAAATGTTTCATTTCTGCCATCACTAGCAATTACAAAAAAAAATTTTCCTTTTAACATTCCAAACTGTGGGGCTGGCCCGGTGGCGCACTGCGCTAGTGCGCCCCTTGGGAAGCGTGGCGGCGCTCCCGTCGAGGGTTCGGATCCCATATACAGACCGGTTCCTGCTCACTGGCTGAGCGAGGCGCGGGGGCAACACCGAGGGTTGCGATCCCGTTGCCGGTCCCGGTCCGGTACGGGGGCAACACTGAGGGTTGCGAACCGTTGCCGGACACGGAAAAAGACAAAAAAAAAAAAAAAAACATTCCAAACTGTGACAATGAAGGAAACCTCAGGTATTGGTCTTAATTTTAAGACTTTTCAGAAATGTGTTGTTTGGGAGAGAATTCTCTTGGTGTTCCATTCCCGGTGAGGCCCTGTCTAGACTCCCAAGCATCTGCGAAGGCAGAATCTGCTTCTGAAATGCTTCATCAACTCTCTTCGCCCACCATCCCACAACCTAACCTTGACCCCTATCCCTCTCTTCTGCTCGCCCCAGGGGTAGATGGGACAGGGGCGGAGCTGCAGCCGAAGTGGGCAGGGCCAGAGGGCGAGAAAACAAATGGGGTGAAATGAGGCTGGGGCAAAGAGCCTTCCTCCCTAAACAATTGGGCACCAGGTCCTCCTTTGCCTACAGGGCCTGGGATGCTGGCCCTCATCAATCTCTCTAAGGCCAAACCTCCTGCTTCCTGACTCACAGGCCTTCTGTCTGTCCCTCAGTCTAGCAGAGGAGTCCCCTGAGGACCCTCCACACCCCCCACCTCCAATCTGGCTGACCCTTCCAGCCCTAGATCGCAGGCTGACTTCCCCCCTTGGCTGATCTTACCTGAGCTGCTGTACAGGCTATCCCAGGCCTCAGCAGACCTCAACTCAGCTCTGCTCCTGGCTAGGCGGCTTTGAGATCTCTCCACCCCTTTCTACAGTCCCCACCCTAAGTTTCAGTTCTCCTCCAGGGAGGGCTGGTTCCCAGAAATCACGTGGTCTCTGAGTTACAGGGCAACTGGTTACCACCAGGGGGAAGCAGCATCTGCAGATCTCTGTCAAATTCCATTGTCAGCAGCAGGAGGGCCCCTCTCAGCAGAGTTCCAACCTGGCTCCTTCCCTCTCCTCCCTTGGATACTTGCTAGTGTGACACTGCTGCTTCCCCAGGGAAGCCAGTTTCCTGGAGTCTGGCATGGGGCCTTTGGATTGCATGTATACTGTGCATCTGTGTTCCCCTACAGTGCCCACTGGGTACATATTAGATGAGCTCAAATATAGCCAAATTTGATGAAAGGAAGGAGGGAGGCAGTGTGGAAGGAAGCCCAGGACAGGTGGATGGATGCGGAGGGCCTCCTTTGCCCATCCAAGGTGTCAATTCCTTCCTGGCCCTGAGTCCAGGGTGGTCAGGCTGAAGGGTATCATTCAGCAAAGCTCTATTTACCCCCCACCCCTTCCCTGGTGCCCTTAGATGGTGGGGCCAGGAAGAATGACCACCAAGAAGCATGGTCAATAAGATGCCTCTTTATTGGTGCTGGCGCTATTCCTGAGGGAGTCGGGCTATGGGACCCTCATCAGGACCCTTGCCCTCAGCTACTTCCTCCTGCGGGGGATACTCTGTCCCAATGGCACCTCTTCTGTCAGCTTCTGCAGGAGAGAGAAGATAATGACACTGGAAGCCTGGAGCTCAGATATCGGCTGGGACAGGTGACTTTTGGAGGATGGGGTCAGAGGTGAGGCTTGGTAGAGGCTTTACCTGTAACAAGCGGGCATGGTAGGCAGGGGGATCCTCTCCAGCCAATGGCTGGGGTCGCATGTGCAGATAGCGCTCAGTGGCTGTCTCCAGCTCCTCCACCTCATACAGGGTGGCTGGGTCCAGTGAGTGGGCATTGATGAGGCTCACAAGATATTCTTTGTAGTGTGCCCTGGGGAGATAAGAGAGCAGAATATTTATTCTTCTGTTGGCTAATATTAATTGGGTGTGCCTAGCACCTTGCTGGGCACGGGGGTACTCAGATGAACAAGATTAACAACTCCTGCCTACTGTCCTTGTAGGCAGTGCCAACTTGTGCACATAGCCTGCTACTACCTATCCATGCCCTTGCCCAGAGAGCCCCCTCCCTCCCACTCTTTGCAGGACCTACTGCTCCCAGAGACCCACTTTACTGCCTGGGCATACCCTCACCACTCCTACCCTCCCATCCCCAGCACCATACTCCATGCCCTGCCTGGTACTCACTGGCAGAGGCCAGCATAGCCAGGTGGAGTTTCCTTGCCACAGGCTTCATCCCTGAGCCCATTGGGAACTTCTTTCTGCTCCATCACTCGGCAGCCACCTAAAGGTAAGGGAAGGAAGGAATCCTTGGTGGGAGGAGGCCACTGACCACAAAGCCCTAGGAGAACTGGAATATCCACGGAGCAGGGGAGACAGAACTCTTGCTGTACCAGTGGTGGTGGTGGGTACTCAGAGATGCCTTCAGTGGCAGACCAACTGTGATGCAGGGGCAGGGACCCTGTAGTCTCTACTTTTATCCAAGGTAGCCTTTGGCTCATAAACACGGACTCCTTTGAGACATCTGTTTTGATTGTTCTTTAGCTCTTGCATAGTTAACTTATTTTGTCATGGTCTTACCTCTAACTAGATGGTAAGAAGTGGGGTAGGTTAGAACAATATGTAACACCTTTCTGTTGCCCTCATGGAACCTAAAATAGTGCCCTGTAAGTAGCTGGTCTCATTAAATACTCATTGAGTTAATGAATCATTATCATTTGGGAATGGGAGAAGAAAATTAGTATTAAGGATTTCACGGGTGCCAGGTGCTTTAATGATGTTTTTTTCTTTTTTTTTTTGTGACCGGTAATGGGATCGCAACCCTCAGTGTCGCGCCCGTACTGCGACCGGCAACGGGATCGCAACCCTCGGTGTCGCGCCTGCACCGCGCTCAACCAGTGAGCGGACCGGTCTCTGTATGGGATCCGAACCCTCGGCGGGAGCGCTGCCGTGCTCCCAAGCGCCGCACTCTACCGAGTGTACCACCGGGCCGGCCCTTTAATGATGTTTGATATAAAGCAACTCAGTTGTACACTGGATATTACCCCCATTTTACAGAGGAAGAAACAAGGCCAGGGGAGATTAATTAACTTGCCAAAGGGTATACAACAAGTGATCCCAGACCTAAGCCTCCCCTTTACCCATCACACAGTGGGAGCCTAGCACACCATTTCCCCTTCTCTCTCGTTTTTTTTTTTTTTTTTTTTTTTTTTTTTTTCTTTTTTC
>NW_007726885.1:342410-343317 GCF_000696425.1 Galeopterus variegatus
GTTTTTTTTTTTTTTTTTTTTTTTTTTATGGCAGCTGGCTCGTACAAGGCTCAAACTTAGGACCTCGGTGTTATAAGCACCGTGCTCCAACCAATTGAGCTAACTGGCCAGCCCTCCCCTTCTCAAAGGCTTGTCCCAGTACTCACCTCCAGGAACTGCCCGGGCCCCAGCTGGAGGCTCTGTATTAAACATGACGTTATTGTCCTGAGGAGGAGCAGAGACAGATGGGCGTTATGTTCCCCTTGATGCCAGCCCCTGTTGCATTTTCTAGCACGGACCATTTTCCATTCTTGCCCACCCTGGGCCCTGCCTACTCCTCCTGGGCAACCTGCAAACCCAGCTGGGCCGGCCACCTCTGACCTGTAGCAGCTTCTGGAGCCGGAGAGCAGTCCAGTCCCGCAGGTAGAAGAGGCAGTCTCGAGGGTGGTGGCCATGCAGGGACTTTTTCACCCTGCAGTTAGGGTCTGGACATTTCTGCCAGAAACCCAGATGGGAGAGGGGAAGTTGGAGACTGATGGGGTCCTGGCCTCTCAGGAACCCCTTTGTGAGGGGTGTAGGGGTTGGGGGCAGATGGAGATATTGCAGGGTCTGGAGCAAGCAAAAGGGAAGGGGTGGCAGAGAGGGGTGCTTTCGTGCTCCCAAGCGCCGCACTCTACCGAGTGTACCACCGGGCCGGCCCTTTAATGATGTTTGATATAAAGCAACTCAGTTGTACACTGGATATTACCCCCATTTTACAGAGGAAGAAACAAGGCCAGGGGAGATTAATTAACTTGCCAAAGGGTATACAACAAGTGATCCCAGACCTAAGCCTCCCCTTTACCCATCACACAGTGGGAGCCTAGCACACCATTTCCCCTTCTCTCTCGTTTTTTTTTTTTTTTTTTTTTTTTTTTTTTTCTTTTTT
>NW_007726885.1:343781-360014 GCF_000696425.1 Galeopterus variegatus
GGTGGCCATGCAGGGACTTTTTCACCCTGCAGTTAGGGTCTGGACATTTCTGCCAGAAACCCAGATGGGAGAGGGGAAGTTGGAGACTGATGGGGTCCTGGCCTCTCAGGAACCCCTTTGTGAGGGGTGTAGGGGTTGGGGGCAGATGGAGATATTGCAGGGTCTGGAGCAAGCAAAAGGGAAGGGGTGGCAGAGAGGGGTGCTTCACATCCCACTGACCTCCTCTTCTCTCCCCCTGGGTCACTCCTCAATGGCCTCTGCCCCTCAAACCCAACAGCAGAACCCCCCCCCATGCCTTTCCCACTCTCTGGGCTCACATTCTTGGCGTAAAAGGCATTATAGCAGCCACTGCAGAACTGGTGGCGGCACTGGGTGCAATGAAAGTGCATGCAGCCTCCTCGGGCCAGTGCATATGAGAACTTGCACTTGGGGCAGTCTGTAAAGGACAGCAGGTCACAGCTGGGGCTGCCATTGAAACTCAAGGCCCTCAAGAAGAGCAAACAGGCCAAGTGGGGCAGCCTTACCAATGCCATTTTCCTGAAGATACATTGCCAGGCCTTGGGCCTGGTATTCTGGGTCATTAGTGCGTTTCCAGTTCTGGAAATCCTCACAGCTCCGACCTCGGTGCTGTTCCTCCCACTGCCGGAAGGAAAGTAGACTTCACATGGAAGCTCTACCCCATGTCCCAGCCCTTCTTGCTGGCCCCTCTACTCACATCCAGGGGTCCCCAGCTTCGTTTATATCACTGCCACCCATCATTTGCTCAAATTCCAAACTGGGGGGTCATCCTCGGTTCCTTTCCTCACACCACTTCACATTCATTAGAAAGTCTTGCTTTTTCCAACACCCAAGCTTGTTGAAACCCTGTCCCCTTTTTCTTCATCCTTACTGTTACCATTTTACTCAGGGCCATTGTCAGATTTTGCCTCAACTACTTGCCTCAGTTACTAGTCTCTCTGCTTCCACTCCTATTTTTTCCCTACTATCCATTCTCTACTTGCAGCCAAAGGGGTTTACGAGGGTCAGCCTGTGGCTCACTTGGGAGAGTGTGGTGTTAGTAACACCAAGGTCATGGGTTCAGATCCCTATATAGGGATGGACGGTTAGCTCACTCGGGAGAGCGTGGTGCTGACAACACCAAATAAAGGGTTAAGATTCCCTCACTGGTCATCTTTAAAAAAAAACAAAGAGGTTTACGAATGTAAGTCTGATAGCTTCAACAGTACTGGTAATGCGCTAGTTTTGAGGTATGGTGGTTGGGTCTCAAGTGTTCATTTTATTATGTGTCATAATGTAGATGTAATCTTTTTGGTATCAAACATTATACACTTCTTAAAAGGTAAACAAGCTAGTATGTCTCAGAATGAAAGGAGAGTTCCTACCTCACTGGGCCTCAGAGGCTGTCCTGATGTGGCAGCTGGTACATCCCACTGACCTCCTCTTCTCTCCCCCTGGGTCACTCCTCAATGGCCTCTGCCCCTCAAACCCAACAGCAGACCCCCTCCCATGCCTTTCCCACTCTCTGGGCTCACATTCTTGGCGTAAAAGGCATTATAGCAGCCACTGCAGAACTGGTGGCGGCACTGGGTGCAATGAAAGTGCATGCAGCCTCCTCGGGCCAGTGCATATGAGAACTTGCACTTGGGGCAGTCTGTAAAGGACAGCAGGTCACAGCTGGGGCTGCCATTGAAACTCAAGGCCCTCAAGAAGAGCAAACAGGCCAAGTGGGGCAGCCTTACCAATGCCATTTTCCTGAAGATACATTGCCAGGCCTTGGGCCTGGTATTCTGGGTCATTAGTGCGTTTCCAGTTCTGGAAATCCTCACAGCTCCGACCTCGGTGCTGTTCCTCCCACTGCCGGAAGGAAAGTAGACTTCACATGGAAGCTCTACCCCATGTCCCAGCCCTTCTTGCTGGCCCCTCTACTCACATCCAGGGGTCCCCAGCTTCGTTTATATCACTGCCACCCATCATTTGCTCAAATTCCAAACTGGGGGGTCATCCTCGGTTCCTTTCCTCACACCACTTCACATTCATTAGAAAGTCTTGCTTTTTCCA
Source organism: Galeopterus variegatus (assembly GCF_000696425.1). Classification (NCBI taxonomy): domain Eukaryota; kingdom Metazoa; phylum Chordata; class Mammalia; order Dermoptera; family Cynocephalidae; genus Galeopterus; species Galeopterus variegatus. The sequence continues at coordinate 345,840 of NW_007726885.1, forward strand.
ACACCCAAGCTTGTTGAAACCCTGTCCCCTTTTTCTTCATCCTTACTGTTACCATTTTACTCAGGGCCATTGTCAGATTTTGCCTCAACTACTTGCCTCAGTTACTAGTCTCTCTGCTTCCACTCCTATTTTTTCCCTACTATCCATTCTCTACTTGCAGCCAAAGGGGTTTACGAGGGTCAGCCTGTGGCTCACTTGGGAGAGTGTGGTGTTAGTAACACCAAGGTCATGGGTTCAGATCCCTATATAGGGATGGACGGTTAGCTCACTCGGGAGAGCGTGGTGCTGACAACACCAAATAAAGGGTTAAGATTCCCTCACTGGTCATCTTTAAAAAAAAACAAAGAGGTTTACGAATGTAAGTCTGATAGCTTCAACAGTACTGGTAATGCGCTAGTTTTGAGGTATGGTGGTTGGGTCTCAAGTGTTCATTTTATTATGTGTCATAATGTAGATGTAATCTTTTTGGTATCAAACATTATACACTTCTTAAAAGGTAAACAAGCTAGTATGTCTCAGAATGAAAGGAGAGTTCCTACCTCACTGGGCCTCAGAGGCTGTCCTGATGTGGCAGCTGGCTCCTCTCTGACCACCTGCCACTCACCCTTGCTCTCAAGTCTCCAGCCACACAACACTTCTTTCTGACTTTGGCCTTTCTGTGTGTTGTTCCTTCTGTCCCAAATACTGTTTGCATGGCTGGTTTCTTAACTTTCAGGCCTGAGCTTAAATTAAGCCATTTTGGAGAAGAATCCTGACCACTCTACCCCAGGTAGGTTCATTCTTTTATTCTGCATCTCAGATTCCTATTTGTTTTCTTCATCGAATTGTGCCTATGTACAATTTTTTCTTCTCTCACTCCTCACTTTCCTTCCTTTCCTTTCTCCTTTTCCTCCCTTTTCTCTTCTTCCTCCCTCCCCATCTCTTCCCTTTTTCCTTGTGCCTGTCTCCCTGACTACTCTATAAGCCCTTTGAGCTCAAAGTTCATATCTGTTTTACTCTCCAATATACGAACTTCCCTGAGTCTAACTCAGTACCTGGCAGTAACTCGGCAAGTATTTCTGAAAGGATGAATGTGCCTTACCTGGCGCTTGCAGCGCACACAGAAGGTCTGGTGACACTGGGGACATGTTGCCTCTAACTGCTCACGCTCATATATGAAGCCAAAGGAGCACTGTGGATGCAAGAGTAGAAAGCTATCTGAGGCCTGACCTGGCACCATCCCCTGCCCCTCCACAGTCAGCTCCACTGGATGGGCCACTTACCTGGGCACACCACAAGAACTTGGGGTCCCGCATCAGCACACCCTCAGTCAGCTTCTTATGGAACAAAGCATAGGCATCTGGCTCTAAGCTCTCTCGAAGCTGTGGACAGGATGCAGAGGCAATGGGTAGATAGAGTTCTTGTTCAAAGCCCAGGGCACCTGAGTCCTAGGGACTGCAGTACCTGGATGTCAAGGGTCGAAAAGTAGCTGAGTAACTGTGTGTCATCTGTGAGGTCGGGACGGCCACAGGCAGGGCACACCATGTCTGTGATGTGCTTCTCCTTCAAGGCGATAGTGAAGTGCTGGCGGAAGCAGTCAGGACAGATGGTACACTCACAGGAAATCAGAGCCTGCATCTAGAGGGAGAGGGGGAGGAGGGGTTAAAAGTCACAGCTGCCAGCCGAGGGCAGGGGCAGTAGCCAGGTGTCCACTGAGAAGCCAGGGTCTAATTAATAACTGGGCAGGGATACAAATTCAAGTGCCAAGGAGTGCCAGGAAAGCAACCTAAATATCTGAAGAGAGTTGAGTGGAGGAAAACAGACAATGGTAAGACCTAAGGTAAATGTGAGAATGCATCTAAAGGCATTTCCATTCAATTAAATGCAAACATACAAATAACATCCCTGAAATGATAAAACTATAGAGATGGAGAACAGATTAGTGATTGTCAGGAGACAGGAGAAGGAGAGTACAACACGAAGGGGTTCCTTTGTGGTAATGGAACAATCTGTATCCTGATTATGGTGGCGGTTATATGAATCTATACATGGGATAAAATTGCATAGAACTACAGAAACACAGACACATACACACACATCTATGAAAAAATGAACAAGATCTGCAGTATAGCCAACATCATATCAATGTCCATTTCTTGGTCTTGATATTGTACTATAATTACATAAGATGTCACCATTGGGGGAAGGTGGATGAAGAGTACACAGGACTCTTATTTTTGCAACTTCCTGTGAATCTACAATTATCTTAAAATAAAAAGTAAAAACAAAATACATACAGAGACAGCCTAACTAAACTGGACTCTAATTGGCCAAAGAACTGACACTTCTGACCTAGAGTAAGTGGAGCCTCAGGAGATAAGGGCCTGTTCCCAGCAACTGGATATTTGATGATATTAAAGAATTATTGTTAATTTTTTTTTGGTATGACAATGATGTTGTAGCTATGTTTTCAAAAAAGTTTTTACCTTTTAGAGATAAATACTAAAATGTTTTTAAAATTTTAACATTTACTTGTATATATTTGTGACATACTGAAATATTTATAGATAAACGTTATGATGCCTGAGATTTGCTTCGAAATAATCCTCTGTGTGTATAGATGAAATAAAGATTGGCCATATATTGATAATTGCTGAAGCTTGGTGGTGAATATACTGGGTATGGAGGGGTTGTTGGGGGGTACAAAAGTTGTTCACACAATTTTCTCTACTGTTGTATGTTTGAAAATTTTCATAATAGAACATGAAAAAAAAAAGGGAGGGAGTAGTCGGCTCCTGCCTTCCTCTTCCCAGAAGCTTCAGAGATACATGGGCAACTGCAGAGCAGAAGACAGGGCCAGAGACAGGGACTGGGGTGGGGGCTCCAAAGGGAATAGAGTAATTCTAAGATGAGGTACAGTGGGAAGAGTCTTACCCGATTGCGGGGCAGGGCCCAGCCACACACGGCACACTCTTGAGCAAGCAAGCGGCGTAAGAAGGCTCGGTCCTGGCTGTGCCTCACAGCTTCTACCACGTCCCCCAACTCATAATTCCTAGGTGTCTCCTGCAGCAGTGACAGTGCCAGCTCTGCCCGGCCCCAGCTAGGGAGTGCGTAGACTGCCAAAAGCCGTCTGACCAGGCTCTGAATGTGATTCACGTGGAGGGGGAGAAGTGGCTGTCAGATCCCAGGAATCCTGCCCCTCAGCCTTCCTTATTGCCCCTTTAGGTGGACCCTTCGGCCTCTTGCCTCCTCCCAGCACCTGCTTGTCTGGCCCATCCCAGGATGGGGTGGGCTCGGGGCCACTGTCCCAGAGGCGCTGGTGGAAAGGCTCTAGGCGCTGGCGCTGTAGCTCAGTCAGGGCCCGTGCCACATCACCCCCATGCTGGAATAATGCCTGCAGAGACCCCTCCTCAGGCCCAAAGCCCAGGGACCGGAGCTCCTGCACCTGCAAGTTTGGAGCAAAGATAGGAGGTGAAGAGGAAAAAGCAAGCAAGGGAGAATGTGAGAGATCCTCAACCCTGTCCCACCTCCAGCACAGCTGGTACCTTCCTCCGCCGGGCCCTCACACACTCTTCCACTGCTTCATCGAGGTTGCCATGACGATCCAGCCAGGCTTTCCGGGCCTCCTGACAGGAAAAGGCACCCAGCCCCGGGTCCTGCTGTCCAGCCATCTCAGCCACCATCTCCAGCACATAGGGCAGCTCTGAGCGCAACCACTGCAGAGGCACCTCGGTGCCTGAGTACTGCAGAGCTGAGAAGACCTCCTCTGGACAGGCACCTGCAGCTTCTCCTTCCTAAGGCACAGTCCCACCCAGACAGAGGGCCCATCAGGAGAGATACCCCTCACCCATCCTCACCCTAAACCAAGATGTTGACAGTAGCTGAGCTCAGAAGTATGGATCATGTGACCAGTGCATGGCATGGTAACTGCCATGTGAAAAGTGTTCAATAAGAGAGAGTTGCTTGGGCCGGCCTGTGGCTCACTCGGGAGAGTGCGGTGCTGATAACACCAAGGCCACAGGTTCAGATCCCATATAGGGATGGCCGGTTTGCTCACTGGGTGAGCATGGTGCTGACAACACCAAGTCAAGGGTTAAGATCCCCTTACCGGTCATCTTTTAAAAAAAAAAAAAAAGAGAGAGTTGCTAGTAATAATGACAAGGTTTATAAGAACTCCTATTAATCAGGGCCGGCCCGTGGCTCACTTGGGAGAGTGTGGTGCTGATAACAAGGCCACGGGTTCGGATCCCATATAGGGATAGCCAGTTAGCTCACTGGTTGAGCATGGTGCCGACAACACAAAGTCAAGGGTTAAGATCCTCTCACCGGTCATCTTTTTAAAAAAAAAAAAAAAAAAAAAGAATTCCTATTAACCAACTGCTGCATCTCCTTTACCCCACCAGCTCAGCCTAACTTTATCCCAGTCCCAATCCTCACCCGGATCATGATCACTAGCTGGAGACCTTCCTCCCGCATCTTGTCTTGGCGCTGCTCCTCAGGGTCTCCACAGGAACTGGGCAGGGGGGCACTTGGGTGGCGTGGAGGCCCAGGCTTGGGAAGGCCCTTTTCCAAAGAGCTGGCATGGGGCCGGGAGGCATACCGTACTGGGATGGAGCTGCTGGTTCGGTTACACATAGCACACACCCAGCCAGGGCCCGAGTTGCAGAAGGTACAGTGAATACAGTACCAGACTTGAGTTTGGGCAGAGGAGAGCAAACCATCCCCCTGCTGGGAAGGCAGAGAGAATTATCCCCTTGAGTGGCTGGCTGAGGTTCACAATGGAAATACAGGGAGCTGGGGAAACTGAAAGAAAACAGGATGGGGAAGTAGAGAATGGCCTGAGGTAACAGGTACAAATAAAGAGCTGGGAAGGCAAGTAACAGGTTACCTGAAGGGGCTGCAGGCAGATGCCAGCATCCCGGGAATCCACCACCAAACTGGGAGGCTGGGCCAGCCGAGGTCGCTCACATATAGCACATAGCACAGCTGCTGCCTCGTTCTCAAAGGTACAGCTCTGGCAAGCCCACTGATCCCGTGCAAGCTCAGGTTCTAGGTCCCCAGTTCCTTGGGGACCCTTGATCCCCAGCCCTAACCCCTTACAGCCCCGTGGCCAATCACAGGCCACACAGAGCATTGCCCAAGGCTCATTAAGCAAGGCACAGGCAGCACAGTGCCAGTGCTCACGGGCACTTGCAGGATCAGGGGAAGAAAGAGAGCTGTTTCCCAGGGCCAGGAAGGAGGTCAACTGGGGCTGGGGCCGTGGTTGGGATGAGGCAAGTAAACTGTAATGGAAAAGCAGACACGGCCTGCTAAGATAGGGATCTAGTGCCTGGGTCTCTCACCCCTAGACACCCCCCATTTCCTGGGTAATAACACATGGTTCTGGCCTTTGAACATGTTGTTCTCTCTGTCTGGAACACTCCCATAGCCATTGCCTGTTCAACATTTAAAATAACAGCTTAAAGCTTACTTCATCCTTGTATACACCCCGAACATAGGGCCTGATGCATTCTTGGTGTTTAAAATACTACCAACTGATTGAGCTGATCCTTCAGACTAGGTTGCATCCATCTACCTGTTTGCACACCATAATAACCTGTGTTATTGTGACTGCTATGTACGTGATATGTATATCTATAATATCCTTGAGGGCTTTGATTGGCTTCATGTCCTCTATCAAACAGTATTTAACACATAACCTGGCACACAGTAGATACTTAAGTGATCTTAAATTCTCTAAATTTCTCTCCCACCCAGAAAAGAAGACCTCTCACCTGGGGCTCAGGTGGGTGGCCTGGAGGGCTCCAGGCAGGGTCTGGCGGAGGTGATGAGCACGGGATGGGTGTCCATGGAACAATCCATCACAGGCTGGGCACAAGGCATATTTACAGGTTGGGCAGTGCAGTATACCTGGGGCGGAACCACAGAGGAAGCAGGGACCGGCAGTGGTGCCTGGAGAACAGAACAGAAAGAACAGAACATCTTTCTAAAAAAGACCATGTTGCATTTGAATCTGCTATGGACGGGACAAATCATGAGACTACTTTTCAACACATCTGGACCCAAGGAAACCATTCTAATCTCTGTTAAAAAGGAAAACAAGATAGACATAGGAGAGTCCAGAATGGCCCCAAATTTCCACTAATGTAGTCTACTACCCGTCCTCCTCCATCCCCAATATAGGACCAATAATACCTGGGGCAGAGGGTGTGGTGAGGGGGCCAGGGGCGATCTCTCTCAATACAGGGTCAAACTCTGAAAGCTGCAGCATCTGAGGAAGAAAGGACAGAGAATGGGTAAAGGTTTGGGAACACAGAGTCCCACAATTCCTGTCCCCTTTGTTCACCAGCCCCCTTCCTGCCTTGCTTACATCATCTTCAACCTTTTCTTTCAGCAGCTGCTCCAGTGCCTGCTGTCTTGGATGAGTATTCTGCAAACCAGACAAAAAGGTTTCCACCTGAGCCCTAGAACAAGGTCCTCCAACATTCACAGGAAGAACAGTACCAAGAACTCCCAGACTGCTGCAGAAGCTATGGCCAAGTTCAGCAGCATGGGGTCCTCAGACTGGCTTGAATTAGGCTGGACCCTCAGTCCCGGTGCTTAAGTCACCAGTACTGAAAGAACTTCTCACCTCCAAAAGCAGGTTGAGCTCTGTCCGAAGCAGCAGTACTTCCAGTGTGACTGTAGCAACCTGGTGCTCATCTGGCTCCTCCTGCCCTTCAGGGAAGCTTAACCCGTCTGGCTGCTCCTCTGTGTAGCCATACAATCGCAGTACATCCCGGCCCCCCTGCCACACATTCACAACCAGTCACCGCCCGGCAGGTCCCCTTCCCGATAGGGCTGTACTCCTTCCCATCCAGCACAGCCTCAGGCCCTTTCTAGCCAACCCCCAGTCCAGGCCCAGGCCCCTTCTCCCCTAAGGGCCGGGGTTTCACCTGCACAGCATCCACCGTGCTGCGAAAGACAGGATTATTAAACTTGACCCCGCGCCAGTACCGGGGCCGCTGAGGGCTGAGGAGGTTGCGGCCATATTTCTCCAGGATGTTCAGGGCCGTGGACAGGGTGCTGAGGTAGTCTCTGGGCTGGGAGCAGTAGAGAGCAGAGAGTTGTGAGCCCGGCCTCAGACCCTGTGTCCCCCTTCCGAGCGGGGCCGGGCCTCACCTCCCCGTGAGCGTTGCGGCGGACCAGGCGTGCGGCGTCCAGTTGCAGGTAGCGGGCGGCTGGCGGCAGAGAGGAGGCCAGTAGCGGCCGGAGCTGCTCCAGGGAAAACGCCTGCCCGGAATCCCTCTTCAGGGCGCTCGCCAGTTCCTCGCGGGCCGCCAGGAAGGCCCACTCCTCCTCCTCTTCCCCCAGCATCCTGAGACAGGAGTCAGCCCCTGCCTCGCCGCCCGCCAGGACCCGGCGCCAGCTGCGCGCGGCCCGAGCACCGCCTCTCCCGCCCGCGGTCCCACTTTGCGGCCTCACCCGGCCCGCGCGGCCGCCCGGGCCACTCAGGCCACGGTGACTCTCCGGCCCCTGGCACAGCGCCAGGGTTAGCCGGCAACAGGAAGTACTAGGAAAGGGGGCGGGACTGCGACCTGGTTTCAGAGGAAAGGGAGGGGCTTAGGGCTAAGGACGGGAGGAGGTGTCAGGAAGCCAGGGGGCGCGGCCAAGAGGGGGCCGGGTGCCCACCAATGAGGAAAATGGTCCCTGGCTGCCCCCTCATTCAAGAGCTGCTCCTCGCCTTCCTCTAGTCTGGTTCCGCCCCTTCCGGGCAGCCCCGGGCGCGGGGTGAACCTATTTCGCTCAAAGCTTTCCTCTCTTTATCTGGACCAGTGTACTATGCTCCGGTGTTCACCGGGGAAGTCCCACCCTGCCGGGGTCGGTCCGACTCTGGCCGGCCTAGCCCCGCTCAAGCGAGTCCCGCCCCCTCCCCGGTCTGTCCTGAAGGCAGGGCGCCCTCCCGGGGGAAGCCCCCTGCCTGCTCCCTTCCACATCCTGCTAGCCCTTCTGCGCCCCAGGGCCCTCCCGCTCACTACCCCTCCCACCAGCTCTGATCCCTCTCCGTCCCCTCCTCGCGGTTGAGCCTTCTTGGGGGAGCCCCCACTGGATACCCCCTTTCCCATTCTCCCACCCTTCTCACCCCAACCCCGGACTTCCCCTGGACTGCCCTTGGCCCTCGCTGTAAGCCCCGGCTCCTCTCTGAGGGACAGCCCCCGTTCCTATCTCCCCTGTCCCACTCGCCTTAGCCCCTCCCTCGGACAGCCCCTGGGCTTGTGACCCAGCCGGCACCGCCTCTCCTAGTGTAAACTGGCTGGGAATGGATGAGACGATACCTACTGTTTGCAGCCTGCCAGTGGGAGGGGAAAAGAAGAAAGGAGGCGGGGTTGAGGGGGGCGGGCCCGGACCTGGGGAGTGAAAGCGAAAGCCCGGGCGACTAGCCGGGAGATCAGAGATCTAGCAACTGGAGCAGCATGGCCAAACCTTGTGGGGTGCGCCTGAGCGGGGAGGCCCGCAAACAGGTAAAGGAGGAATCGGAGGCCAGGAAAGGGCCGGGGAGCCCCCCTGGATGGAAGCTAAACTGGGTGCTCCAGAGGACCGAGGCTGTGCCAGAGAACTTCCCCAATCTCTTTAGTGCTTTCACTTCTGTCTGGGGTTTCCCAGATTCCTGCCCTCTGGCCAGTCTCTGCACTGAACTGAAGCTTCCAGGGAAAACTAGCTTGTGGTGGCAAAGGCCTGAGCCACAGTTGGAGGGCACCCCTTTGGGGGTGAGATCTTACTCTTGACAACTGAGACACTTAACCAACATCCGGGTACCGCTCTCTGTGCAGGTGGATGTCTTCAGGCAAAATCTTTTTCAGGAGGTAAGTCTCTCTGGATTCAAGTGATTTGACCCAGAATCTTAGACCAATACTTGAGGGTCACAACCTCTAGAGTGACCCCCAAACCCACCCTAGACTAGGTTCCTACTTCCCTTACCAAGCCTTCACCTAAGGTGAGCTCCTAATTATTGATTTCTACCTTTAACCCGACCCCTCTTAGGACTGTACCCCCTTCTGCCACTTCCCCGCCCCTTTTTTGATGTGGAGGGAAAAACTGTGGCCCCCAAAGCAGGAATACCACAGTCCTAATCTTGGTTCTGCCACTTACCAGCTTGGGCAGGTCCCTTCATTTTCAGGGCTTCAGTTTTCACATTAGTAAATTTTGGACTCAATGATTTCCAAGGGTGATTTCGATCCCACTTCTCAGACATCTTCTTGAGTATCTTCTGTGATTCTCCACCCTTGCAATGTAACCCACAGGCTGAGGAATTCCTCTACAGATTCTTGCCACAGAAAATCATATATCTGAATCAGCTCTTGCAAGTGAGTAATGTGAGCCCCCCCTGCCCCATCCCATGGCTTCACCCTCCTCTGCCCACCCTCTGTAGGTAACATCTGGGCACAGCACACAGAACAGTTGTGAATGGTAGATTGGGAATGTTAGGATGGTGTGAAGCCTGAGCCCAGATTGGGAGGCAGAGGTCAGGTGTGATGTGTGGAGGGAGGGCTGTGACTCAGGGTGAAGGGAAGAAGCTGGGCAGCCCTTGACAGTGAGCTCTGTGCAGGAGGACTCCCTCAATGTAGCTGACCTGAACTCCTTACGGTCCCCACTGGACATCCCAATCCCAGACCCCCCACCCAAGGATGATGAGGTAAGGCATTCAGGGTGCAGGGCTCGGACTATAAACCCAGTAGAGATGATGGCCTTTCAACCTCCATCACTTTTCTAAAGCTACTTTCCCCCTTTTTGTTTTAGATGGAAACAGATAAGCAGGAGAAGAAAGAAGGTAAGGGAAGAAGGGGTGACTAGGGAAGGAAATGACACATTGACTGTTGGATGAGAAAGGGCCTGAATCCCTTCTTTCTCATAGTCCCTAAGTGCGGCTTTCTCCCTGGGAACGAGAAGGTCCTGGCCCTGCTTGCCCTGGTTAAGCCAGAAGTCTGGACTCTGAAAGAGAAATGTATTCTGGTAAGCCTAGGGGAAGTAGAAAGAAGACAAACATGGCCAGGTCCCGGTCTCCTTCAGAGGTTCAATTCTTTTATTCAGAGACCTAGTCTGAAAAAGGAAACTTCCTTCTGTGCTTTGGGTTTACATTCCCTTTGTACTTCTCATTCTGTTAGACCTTTGGTATCACAATGGTTACCCCAAAGTCAGAGACTGTGCTGTATCCATCTCTGTAACGTCAGAACCTGCTATATCATGTACACAGTAGAGATGATATGATATAGTGAGTTGGCTTAAAAGCTTGGGCCCTAGAGAGAGACTGCTTGGGTTCGAATTCTGATTCTATCACTAACCTATCTGGTAACCTTAAGTAAGTCACTTAGACATTCTGTGACTCAGTTTTTTCATCTGTTAAATGGGTACAATAAGAATATATACCTTGAAAGGTTGCTGTGATGATTAAATGAGATAAATAATACAGAGCACAGTACCTGGAACATAATAAGTGCTCAGTTAGGAAGTAGCAGTAATTGGAAGAATCCAGTGGGTCTGTTCAGTGATCCTTACATGATACCTCTAAACATAGGTGATCACATGGATCCAGCACCTGATCCCTAAGATTGAGGATGGAAATGATTTTGGGGTGGCAATCCAGGTAAGAAAAGGGTGACTGAGGACACTGAGAGTGGGGAGAGACTTGGGGTGTGAGAAATAGGAGCTAGACATAAACTAAGAGGAACTAAATAGTGAGTGAAGGAGGGAGGAGATGAAGTGTTTTCTTTGCCTCCCATGTCACCACAGGAGAAGGTGTTGGAGAGAGTGAATGCGGTGAAGACAAAAGTGGAAGCCTTCCAGACAACGATTTCCAAGTGAGGGCAGCTGGAGGACCAGAGTGGGGGGCTGCAGGGACATTACTTTGGGACTCCCAAAGCTGGACAGTCCCATGAGGACAATGGAGACTTTGGGAAGGGTCTGAGAGAGTATGTTTCCCTGAATCCCTATTCCTATGGTATTCTCCTTGCCTCTGGCAGGTACTTCTTGGAACGTGGGGATGCTGTGGCCAAGGCCTCCAAGGAGACCCATGTAGTGAGTGGATAGTCCACTAGTCATAGCTGAGGTTGGCTGGAGGTGGGACTGGGGGCAGGGGGAAAGAGGTCCCCCTTGTCTTATTTATGACCTTCTGAGTGGGGTGAATATTAAGCCAAAAACATTGTCTGGCAAAACTGATTTGGGCTTCAACAATCTTTACCCTTTTCTCTGCTTGATCCTTTGGGATCCCATTTCTTTGTGCTGAGAAGGTGCTTATCCTCAAGTTACCTATTCCCTGTATGACGAAACCAGACTAATGTCCCAACCTCTCATGGGGCTGACTCAGCTTTGCCTCCCACATCCCAGATGGATTACCGGGCCCTGGTGCATGAGCGAGATGAGGCAGCCTATGGGGAGCTCCGGGCCATGGTGCTGGATCTGAGGGCCTTCTATGTGAGTGTGGAGTAAGCCCCTAAGGGAGGTGGGTGAGGGAGGCAGGGAGGAGGCCAAGAATCTGACTTCTGCTCTTCTGGTCTTTTCCCAGGCTGAGCTTTATCATATCATCATCAGCAACCTAGAGAAAATTGTCAACCCAAAGGGTGAAGAGAAGCCATCTATGTACTGAACCCAGGGCTAGAAGGAAAATAAATGACCTATATTTTGTGTGGATCACCTCTGGTGTCATTCATTCAAAAAGCACTTATTAGGGCCGACCCTGTGGCGCACTCGGGAAGAGTGCAGCGCTGGGAGCCCAGCGACGCTCCCGCCGCGGGTTCAGATCCTATATAGGAATGGCCGGTGCGCTCACTGGCTGAGCGCGGTGCGGGCAACACCACACCAAGGGTTGCGATCCCCTTACCGGTCACGAAAACGAAAAAAAAAAAAAAAAAAAAAAACCCAAAAAGCACTTATTAATTGCCACCTATGTCCAGACACTGAAGGTGAATGTGGCGGGAAGAGTAGGGGGTGCCAGGAAGATAAAGATGAATTAGACCTAAAGAACAGGGTGGGAATTGTTACATGCTATGACAGCCATGCAGATAAACTGTATTTTGGGATTTCACAAGATTATTTCCATCTGGAGGTTTCATGAGTGCTTCGTGGAAGAGGTGGCATTTGAGCAGAGCCCTTACAGGAATAATCAGGCTTTGGATAGACAAGGGGAAAGCTCTGTGGCCGAAATCGTGGAATGAAGAAAGAAACAATCCTCATCAGCTCAGAACAAGCCCAGAGGGAGAATGAAGTTTCACTGGGAGGATTATGGGTGAAAGGTTACACTCCTTCTCAAGGTCTGGGAGGGGGAAAAATGCTCCCAAGGCATTGTGGTGAAGAAAATACACCACAGGACATTACGGGAAGATGGATCTGTAAGGTTTTATTTTTTTTCTGTTCCCTACCCCCCTTCAGCCAATTGTGGTCTTAATTTCTGCCTTCCAGGATTCAGACCTGGCCGAGTGATAGAGACAAGGGTTCCTCTGCTGTGGTCTTTGCTATAAATTCCATGGGATTGTCCTTTAAATCAGGGCAGCGTGCAGGCACATTTTCACGTAGGCCCGCGCCGAGATCTCCACCTCCCCATGGCGAGCGGGGCCTGCCCAGGACGCAGCAAGCCCGATTAGTGACAGTTCCCCACTCTGCCCTGACTTATCCTGTCTTAAAGGAATGTGTTGCCGAGTACTTGACAGTTTGGAAGCCCGTCCAATACATATCTCACTTAATCCTTAAAGGACCATAGGCAGCATATTTTGCATTAAGGAAACCAAAGGCCGGATAACCTGTAGTCGCGAAGGTAACTTGGCTCATTAATAAGTGACAGGGACGGTCTAGAGTACAGGTCCACTCATTCCATAACAGGAGCAAGGCAGTCCACTTCGTCCCCTCGTTCAGAGATCCATCGCTCTGGGACACCCGACTGCGGGCGAGCGCTCCACCCCGCTGGCTCTGCTGGGCGGGTAACAGGCAAAGCCACCGTGCAATCAAGAGTGAAAGTCCGGGGGCCGGCCCGTGGCTCACTCGGGAGAGTGCGGTGCTGATAACACCAAGGCCGCGGGTTCGGATCCCATATAGGGATGGCCGGTTGGCTCACTGGTTGAGCCTGGTGCTGACAACACCAAGTCAAGGGTTAAGATCCCCTTACCGGTCATCTTTAAAAAAAAAAAAAAAAAAGAGTGAAAGTCCGTAGCTTAGCCAATAAGCGTGAGAGCAATTTTCTTTCCTTTACACTTTTGGGTTCTTTCCAATTCGCTGGAGACAAAGGCGGGCGAAGTTTGAACGCAGCTGCTGATTGGACAAAATGAGAACCTCTGCACCTATCAAAGAGCATCACAGGGGCGGGACTCCAGGAGCGGGTCAGGCTCTGAGCATCCGGCTCTGAACCCACACGGCAGGAGCGGATCTGCAGCCGCCCGCGAGGGAAGGCGGAGCTAGGTGCCGCGGGATGTAATCGTGACCTCCTTCTGGGCCGGGCTTGGGATGGACTCCGGGGCCGAGGTCTCCCGGAGCTGGAGGGCTTCCAGTGATCCGAGTTATCGTTCCTGCTGAATTTAAGTGAGGGGACACGGGAGGGCACCAGGACGCTGAAGAGAGCTTCATGGACGCTAACGGGGGACCGGCTCGCCAGGGCAGAGTGGGGAACTGGCAGTAATCGGGCTTCCTGCGTCCCGGGCAGGCCCTGCTCGCCATGGGGGAGGTGGAGATCTCGGCGCGGGCCTACGTGAAAATGTGCCTGCACGCTGCCCGATACCCACATGCCGCGGTCAACGGGCTATTGCTGGCGCCAGCGCCGCGGTCTGGAGAATGCCTGTGCTTTACCGACTGTGTGCCGCTCTTCCACAGCCACCTAGCCCTGTCCGTTATGCTGGAGGTCGCCCTCAACCAGGTGGGGCCGCCGGACGCCCACCCCCAACCGCGAACCCCCTTAACATCCCTAGCCCAAGTCCATCCCTGGCCCCTTGGCGACAGTGCCCACCCACAGGCCAGCAGCACGATTTAGTTAATGATGGCCCGTTTCCCATGGCAGGTGGATGTGTGGGGAGCACAGGCCGGTCTGGTGGTGGCCGGATACTACCATGCTAATGCCGCTCTGGACGACCAGAGGTGAGTGGGGTAGCCAGAGGCAGAAGGCAAAGGATTATGGGGCGGGGGGGGGGGGGCCGGGAGACGGACCCAGGAGAACCAAGGGCATTCCTTTCATCTTTCCTT